>NW_015649279.1:388205-389249 GCF_001515625.1 Sinocyclocheilus rhinocerous | reverse complement strand
GTGTGTGTGATGTCACTCAGTGTGAGTCATTCTCGTGAGTCACATTCACACCACAGATCATGACATCATCAGCTGATCTCTGAGTTGAAGTTCGTTAACGACTCAATAAACATCAGAACGAAACTAACAACAGTCTGAGATCTTTTATTAAAAAAAGTGATTAAAATGGAAAATCCATTTGAATAGATGATCTTCAGTTTGATGTGACTGAGTTTTTATGACAATGAACACGTTCCACCCTTAATAAATAATATTTCTGGCATCATTGTATATGCTTCATGGCACTAAATGAAATATCAATGCAGAAACGACTGTGAAAGTCGGTCTCTTCTGTCAGGAAAAAGAGGGCGTGTCCAGTCCGGAAGATTCACATCATCTGAAGGACTCAATCAAGGCCTGATCATAACTCACGTTTATGAGGCTTTGACCGAACGCCAGACATCATCGTCACACATCATTTAATCTGAGCTCCGTGGCAGCCGGGAACGTAACTGGGTTTTGGTTGCTGGGTTCAAAGGTTACGCTAAAACAAAAGCCTAGATGCTCTGAAGTGACCGGCGGCGTGTAAAACCACGACAGTAACAGAATCAGAACCCAGTGGCTTTCAGATCAACCCACAGAGAGACGAGCGAGACGTTCACATACAGAATCTGGAGTCATAAAAGGAAATATTTCAGATCAGATCACAGATGAGGATCTGAGCTCATCTGATTATGAGGAAACATTTGTGCATGTTAAATGCATAAAACACGTGACTGTATGGAATGTTCTCTCAATAATCATAAGAAATATGAAATTATGCAGGATACAGCAGTCTTGCAGCATTTGTGGAAGGAGCCACACCTTAAATCCACCCGCCCCCACGACACACACACACACACAAACCCACGACACACACACACACACACACAGTCTCTCACACTCACACACACAAACCCACGACACACACACACACACACACAGTCTCTCACACTCACACACACAAAAACCCATGACACACACACACACACACAGACTCACACACAAACACACAAAACACACACA
>NW_015649279.1:380645-386842 GCF_001515625.1 Sinocyclocheilus rhinocerous | reverse complement strand
TCTCTCTCTCTCTCTCCCTCTCTCTCTCTCTCTCTCTCTCTCTCTCTCTCTCTCTCTCTCTCTCCGTCTGAGGCACTTCTCTGTCTCGTCTCCGACGCTCCGCCGATCTTAACGCTCGCGTCCAGCTCGCGTCGCGCTCAATGGGGCGTAAGAACAAAAGAGACGCGGAGCGCACCTGCGGTTTGTGTGAGTAAAGACAGTGAAAGGTGTTTAACGCACGGATTCCTCAAAAGCGGCGCGGATCTGTTTGAATCTTTAGAGCACTAAGCCTCCCGTTCACTGTGTGAGACGGTAAAGCCGCTGTATACCGGAGCCGTTCACCGGAGCCCCGCACTGAGCGCGATCAAAGCTTCATTACATCCAACTTCCATCTCCAGAGAAATCATTATGATTCCTGTGAGACATTAATTTAAGTGTGCTGATCTCCTCAGAGAGCCTCACACACACACACACACACCACACCCTGAACTCCTCACACACACATACACACTCCAGCTCCACTACTTCACTCATATAAAAGAGCATCAGACTCAGATACACCTGACTGACAGGTACGGTCTCAAACACAGCGACAGCCTCCATCATCTCAGTTTACAGCAGTAAAAGTGTGAAGAATCCAGATATTTACCGGTTTAGTTCTCCTGATACAGCACAGCATAGTCGTATCCGTTCAGCGCCTCGCTCTGTTTCTTCCGTTTCTCTCTCTCCTCTCTCTCTCTCCGTTCTCTCTCTCACACACACCGGCTGTATCAACAGCTGATGACTCTCTCTCTCTCTCTCTCTCTCACACACACACACACACGCGGCCCCGCCCTGATCGCACTCAGAATGAATGACTGAATAGCTGAGGGTCCGGCTGCTCAAGGGTTAACAGAGCTGTGTGTGCGCCTGCGATGCAGGAACATTATTAGGCTGCCTGTGCTTTCAGAGCACCGTTCACATGGAAACAGCTCCGAATCGATGGCCCGGGTGTGGATGGGCTCCTTCTCTCCGGCTGGGACTCTTTCTGACCATCTCCTTCAGAGCTGCACGCTCGGCTCACCACGTTAAAACATCTTCTTCTTCTTCTTCTTCTGCGTCTGTGAAGGTCAAACCACCCACATGTTCAAACACTGCGCTTTCTCTCACAGCAACATCTCTGAAACACACACACACACACACACACACACACTCACACACGCTCACACATGCATGAATCACATTTATTTATATAGCGCTTCACACTGAATTGTTTCAAAGCAGCTTCACAGCATTAAACAGAGAAATAGTGTTGTAAATGCATCAATTATAGAAGAGAGAAATTCTCATTAGCAGAGAAATAAATGGCAGAATCAATCATGAACAATGTTTGGTTTAACTGGAATCACTGCTGTATTTCTGCATGAGGTCTCCACGTGCCTTCTGGTCACTCAAGGATCTGTCCCACAAACTGACATCAGTACAAGAGATGCAGAGGTCAGAGGTCACAGGTCAGCATCCTGAATACTGATGGTTGACGGCACGATCGCTGATGCTTTGAAGAATCAATGACTCTCCATCTTCTGTGGAACACGAAAGCAGATATTTTGAGAAGAGTCTCAGCGGTTTTGTCCATGCACTGATAGTCAGTGGGGTCCAATACTGTTTAGTTCCCAATGTTCTTCAGAATATTATTTGTGTTCCACTGAAGAAAGAAGCCGCTAGACTCAGATATCTGTCAAAATAGGGAAGAAAAATCATAACTTCAGTTTCAAGTCGACTTTACGGACCTGACGGAATCCATCCCTTTTACTACAAATAAAACCAAAAAACCATGGCGTGCATATGATACACACCCCTAAACCTAACCATTGCATGTGCACACCAAAGTCAATTTCTGCGTATAAACGGTACACCAAATAGAAACATAAAATCATGCCATTGAAATGCACTTTCATGAGATGGGGTTGTTCTGATGACATGAATAATCCTGCTCTCTAAAGACAGCCAGACTCAGAGTTCAGGACGAGCGGTCAGTCGCTCTCCTACTCAACATCCACTTCACAGTCACTCACGCTTTCTCTGTTTGAGACCCACCGCTGAGGAAAGACCTGGAAACCTGTCTGGACATCAGAACAGAAACAGACAACAGCAAAGGCAGAGATTTAGGCTCTGAAACTCTTCCAGCTCACCAATCGCAGTAGAGTCAAACGGAAGAGTTGTGTTCTGTTCGGATGTGAGATGAAGCTCCTGCGGTTTCCTACATGAGAGAAGAGCACGGATTAGTTCAGGAGAGGAAACGCTATCACAGTCACAAACCTAATAATCCTTAGCAATGACTACGTAAATGACATTTATGCAGCGTTTGCTTTTACAGGCAGCAGCTCCAATGACTTTACAGAGAAGAGTGACTGTGAAATGAGAACATATGGAAAACGTTAAATATAAACACACAACAGAGCATGTGTGTGTCCCCATGAATATTCATGAGCAGTGTGTGACGTGATGAAGATCTCTGTGCGGTCAGATTTGTGTGTTTGATGGTGTTTGTGCTACAGGTGTAACAGTGTCTCAGTAATCAGTGCGACGGATCGTGAACGATTCTTTCCTCTGAGACTGTAGTGCATTTGCATTTTGCTGATTCGGATCTTCAGATTCGATACCTTCAGTCTGCATCAGACACCCTAAACGAACTGCTCCTCCACCCCCGATCAGGCCGGCAACTGTTGCCAAGGCAACCACACGGAAACGGCATCCTCTGACTCCAGCTGACGGAGAAACTCCATCCATCTCTCCCTCTAGTGTGTGTGTGTGTGTGTGTGTGTTCACAAGACCCCACGGGCGCTGCTGATGCTCTGTCTCCATGGCACACACACACACACACACACACACACACTCTCTCTCTCACACTCTCAAACACACACACACACAAACACACTCAGGAGTTGTTCGTCTAACACTGTGACTCGGTGAAGGTGCGTTCATGCGGTTTTTCATGCATCATGTAGTCGTCCTCATATTCAAAATCCTGAAATAAACACCACAGTCAGTTTATTTCTATAGTGCTTTATACACATAATTTAAAAGCAGCTTCACTAAAATAAAGAGGAAAATAACATTGTTAATGTTGCAAAATTCATAACTTATGAAACTAACGGAGTTTCATCTGTAAAGCAGCTCTACAGAAGACAACAGTGCATAACAGTCAGTTCCAGAAGTGAAAACTCCATTCTTTTTCTCTATGGGGAAGCTGATTTTGAACAATAACAATAATCTTTACAGACAGACCTGTTGTGAGAGTCAATGAGGTTGTTCATCAATTCTGTACGCTTCTATTGAACCCATCTGTTTGCGTTAATTCAACTTACTTTTAAAATATTCCTGTTTAATAACTAAATTCATGGTGGAAAACTACATTTCCCATGATGCTGCACAGAAAAATTCCACCAATCAGAGAGTCGCAGCAAACAAAGAGATATTTAGCTCCACCCACTCCCACAAATTAATTAACCCTCTCTATGCTCTCAGATTCCTTAAATATTTGAGTATATATATATATGCATACTTGGCATTTTACTTAAAAATAATAACTTTAGTTCTCTGTCATTTTTAATCAAATTCTGTCATTCATTGGGTTGTAGTTCTTTCCCTCACTAAAGCTGTTAAGTTCACAATCGAGTATCTTGTAACACTGCGATTCTCCTCATGTCTGGTTGGTTTGGTTCACGGCTTATAATCCTTTAAGGAAGACTTTTTTTAAAATCCCTATGAGAAAAATGAATGGGCAAAATACTTCCAGAACCAGCGCTGCATGTCATAATTCAGCTCAATTCAGTTCAACGTTGATTCAAATCAGTTCAGTAACAGTAAGAGTGTTGCTAAGCTAATCAGTTATCAACACGTCCAATTCAGTTTGAAGTCTAAATAAACTCTCCCAACACACATAAACCAGCACAGACGGAGGTTTACCTTAAAGTAGCAGCAGCACAGGGAGCGTTTCTGCTGCGTCTGGCCGTAGAAATACTCATCACTGTGAACAGACACACAGTCATCACTCACATCTAACATCACTCTGAACCGCTGGATTCCTGCACATCACTTCTTACCCAGTGACCTCCTCGATGGGCGAGTGATGGGCCGCGGGACTCTTCTCTTTCACGGACCAGCACGGACACAGGATTCGACCCAGCAGCACCAGCGTGATGATTCCTGACGGCACCAGAACAAACACCAGCAGCACGCCGACATCCGTGAACATCACCGACAGCCCTGACACACACACACACTGCGTCAGAACAGAACCAGTAAAACTATGATCATACTGCATCTCGGTGAATCTCACGAGGAAACGTCCGGGTCGGATTTCACCCCATTAAAAACAAAACCAGAATCACAAAAAATACTACTTTTTATTTTGGAAGCACTGTGTCATTATATTCATGACACCCTTTATTTATATAGCGCTTTACACAATATTAATTGTTAAAGATATACAGTTCAGCCAGAAATGAAAATGTGCTCACCCTAAGGCCTTCCGAGATCAGGATGAGTTTGTTTCTTCATGGGAATAGATTTGGTGAAATTTAGCACTACATCATTAGTGACGCCTAAAGATAACTCTTCCTGCAGTGAAAACGTCCATCTCCTGTTGTCTCTCGCATTAAAATCCAGCCACATATATGATTAGATGAGATCTAAACAAATGAGATGAGTCCAAACCAGATGAGTCCTCTGCACAATCTGACTCTGCTGCAGTCTAGAATTAAACTGCTGGTCTGGCCAGAGGAGAACGACACACTGTTTCCTTGTTTAATACTGGAAAGCTGCTTTGACGCAATCTGCATTGTAAAAAGCACTGTATAAATAATGGTGACTTGACTTGACTTTAGAGCTGTTTTGTCTTGTAAACGCTGCTTGATCTGTGCAGATTTCTCTCCTGATTCAGACCAGACCAGTTTTTCACTGGAGGAAGCGTTATTATGGATTATGGACTCTTATTTTAGTCAAAAAATGCTGGATTTGTTTCAGCTTTTGTCTTCTCCAGATGTTAACTGATGGGTATTTGAGTTAAAAACGTCTTAATGCTGGATTTGTTTCAGCTTTTGTCTTCTCCAGATGTTAACTGATGGACTGGAGTGCTGTGGATTACTTGTGGATTATTGTGATGTTTTTATCAGCTGTTTGGACTCTCATTCTGACGGCACCCATTCACTGCAGAGCATCCATTGATGAGACACTGATGCAATGCTGCATTTCTACAAACCTGATGAAGAAACAAACTCATCCTGATCTTTGATGACCTGAGGGTGAGTGCATTTTCATTTTTGGCTAAACGATTCCTTTAAAGCAGCTTCACATGAATAAACAGTCAAATTATTCAGTTTAGTTTAGTTCAATTTAGTTCAAATGTGCTTAATTCTCAAGAAAACAGCCACAATGCTAAATGCCTACACAGATTCGGGGGTGAAACGAGACCTCCTCTGAGCTCATACATGCGTGTCTCACTCTGCGGTGTGACGGTGAGGACGGTCTGGGCCGGGTGTCCGTGGACATCGGGAGGGTTGCGTACGGCGCAGGTGTACGTGCCGTTATCAGTGAGCGAGGCGTTCAGAAGCTGGATCGATGCTTCGCCCCGCGACGGGCTGCCGACCCACTTCACACGACCCTTAAAATAATCCTCCTCCGGCAGGTACGCTTGAGACGAGAAGTGAAAGAACTGCAGAGAAACAGAACATGGGCTCAAAACCAACACTTTTTCATATTCTGCAGTGCTGATGAGAGACAGACGATTCGCTGTGAAGCCTGATCAGAACCAGCAAATACTGCCAGACTCTCTAAACATCTCAATTAAATACTAGAATACATATGTGACCCTGCAGCACAAAAGCAGGCTTAAGTCGCTGGGGTATATTTGTAGCAATAGCCAACAATACATTGTATGGGTCAAAATTATCCATTTCTCTTTTATGCCAAAAATCATTAGGATATTAAGTAAAGATCATGTTCCATGAAGATATTTTGTAAATTTCCTACTGTAAATATATCAAAACTTAATTTTTGATTAGTAATATGCATTGCTAAGAACTTCATTTGGACAACTTTAAAGATGATTTTCTCAATATTTAGATTTTTTTGCACCCTCAGATTCCAGATTTTCAAATAATTGTATCTTGGCCAAATATTTTCCGATCCTAACAAACCATACATCAACGGAAATCTTATTTATTCAGCTTTATGAT
>NW_015649279.1:374529-379964 GCF_001515625.1 Sinocyclocheilus rhinocerous | reverse complement strand
AGTTTTTGTTTACATAATATATGTGTGTGTACTGTGTATATTTATTATGCATATATAAATACACACACATACAGTATATATTTTGAAAATCCATCCATGTATTTGCATATATATATTTATGTTCATATAATTTATATTATATATAAATATATTTAATATATGAACATAACATATTTTTCTTAAATATATGCATGCGTGTGTGTGTGTGTATTTATATATACATAATAAACATACATATACACACACACATATATATTATGTAAACAAAAACTTTTAATTTGGATGCGATTTATTTGTTTGACAACACTAATTTTTTTGCACCCTCAGATTCCAGATTTTCAAATAGTTGTATCTCGGCCAAATATTGTCCTATCCTAACAAACCATACATCAATGGAAAGCTTATTTATTCAGCTTCAGATGATGTATACATCTCAATTTCAGAAAATTGACCCTTATGACTGGATTTGTGTGCTCAATCTGACCAGTGATTCCTGCACGATGAACGGAAAGGCTGAAGATCTACTCACTGTTTTGGCAGGACCGCCGCTGTGGGGTCTGAAGGTCCAGTCGATGGACATGAGGCTGGTGATTCTGCTGGAGGAGGTGAAGGAGCAGGTCAGGCTGACAGTGCCTCCTCTGACCACGCTGACCTCTGCTGGAGCCGCTACTGAGATACAACACACGCTCCTCCACAGCACTGACACACAGAGACATCAGTAAGCATGGTGTTCAGTGTTCACTGAATCTCCACACACTTGGTTTAGTTTACTGCTTTATTAATCCCACAAGGGGCAATTACAGTGAGGCATGGACAGCACATCACAGACTTCCCTAATGGACATAACAGCACATAACAAAAAACTGAATCCCACATACACACACACACACACACACACACACAAATTCACATAGTTGCAAGTTACAGATTGCAACAATACAAATCCAGTGAGTACAAATACAAATCACAATACAGTGAGTCGGTGTTCACACACTCGATGTTCGCTAAGGATGGGCGATATGGGCTTAAAAATATATCACTATAATTTCTGGTATTTATTGCAATAACGACATCAATGACGATAAATCAGGGAATCCTGTTTCTTTAGAGAAAAGTATTATCTTTCCTATTTTAACCCAAAATAGGGTGTTGTGAGCATTACTGAGCACACAAGTAATGTAATGACAGTTTAATTCATACTGGAAGCCAGGGGGCGCTCTTGCGCAGAAACTCCACATATGCATCACAGAAGTAATAGCGCTGACCACGCTCCAGGAAATCCAGTTATCGCTGTAGCTGAATAAAACACAGATAGAGAAATTATAACTGATGAAACTTGAAGACAATAAACATACAATTGCACAAAATATATGGTTTATCTGTGTTCTTCAAGCTATATCTTGGGTATTTTTTATAATGCAATGTTAATTGACGTGGCCTCTGTCATTGTATATAATACTATCATTCTGTAATATGAAACCACATCTGGGGCCCATTCTTCGTACGTCGCTTAATACACCTGAGATGATTTGAAAGGTTCCAGATCTTCTAATCTTGATAACTGATCTCTGGCTAATTTGGTTCTTCACACAAATTTGCGGATTTGATTAAAATATCTAGATTAAGTTGTCTAAGATTACATAATCCAAACACAAACCTCAAAAACAACACAAAAATGGGTCACTGAGCACAAAATGAATATTCTGCTCTGGCCATTCCAGAGATTTATTTTCACAGCCTTCTTTGCTCATATTTACCAAGGGTGCCAATAATTCTGACCACGACGGTACGATTGCGACAATATATGGTTTATCTGTGTTCTTCAAGCGATCTTGGGTATTTTTATAAGGATAAAGGGTTACACTTTATTTTGATATTCCACTTCAGACATTCCACTAACTATAAGTAACTTTGCAACTACATGTGTACTAACTCTCAGAGTTACATGTGCTGCTGTACATGTTGAGTTGTTGCGTCACTCACTCTCAGTGTAGTTCACTAGTGTATACTGTTATGTTGTAAACGGTGCAGCGGATGAAGCAGATATCGGTCATATCTGATGTTCAGTTCCTCAGAACAATAAAAATCATAAACTGCAAATTCAACTCTGATATCATATCAAACACTAGAGCTGAGTGAACACAGTTAAATCACAGTTCACTGCATAAACACAGACAGTGTCTTTATAACTACTCTGACCAACTAGCAGCTAGCCAAGGAATAATCGGTCATACTTTTTGGATTCAAATTAGACCAATCTACCTTTTTATGCAAAAAAAAAAAAGTTACGACCAGAAAAAAAAATGCATTACTAACTTCTAAGACTAAGTGGTTTATGCATCTGGCAGGACATTATGAGCATGACCTGTGTCCAGAAACACTGATGACTGAAGATCCAGTAAATTAAACCGCATCAGTTTGTGTAAGAGCTCCAGATCATCGTGATGACGTCACTTCTGGGACGAGCCGTCATCACACCGCGTGACGTCACACGCCCGCTCACGTCATCTAAACTCTAATTCACGAGTGTAAAGAGTGTTTTGATTCACACATGACCTTCACAGTATTATTCAGTGTAAAACCCTAGTGATGTTCAAATATCACACATGACAGATATAACTAGTGAATGAAGTGTGAATATAAAAAGATATTATAAAAACATAACCATATAATGACAGCAGTGGCATTTTAACTGTTGAAAAATACCATCATAGGAACTGAATGCTAGGTTTCTCCGGAATTCAGCGAAACTGTAACTGATCTATAGATCAGTGTTATGGATATTTACACACGGCAGATGATTGACAGCTCTAGCTCGTGTGTCTTTCACCCAAACAGACTCAACGCATCTCTAATGACACCGAGTTACCCATTTATAGTCTTTAAGAAGCGATAAACCCTCTCAAACCCGGTTATTAAAGTTCTTCAAACTTTATTCCGCTTCAAAACCGAGCGAATAAAAACACCCAGAACTCACCGAAACCGACGAAAACACACGATAAAACTCCTTTAGACAAGCTTCTGTTCACATCCATGACAGATAACAGGACATATATGATCACATGCGAGTGATTATGAGTGATTATGAGCAGGTATTTGAGCAGATATGAGTCGCGTTTATGTCGCTGGTTTGTTTTTGTCCTCCATGTTTGATACCTGCCCAACAGGTGAGACCGGAAGTGACGCCACAGACCCAGAAGCACTGTTACTGCCCCAAAACCTGTTATTAAACTCACTAAACACTTTAAACCCAGTGCACAAGCAATTTTATAGTTTATATATTATCAGTACATCAGTTATGATGTGTGTTATAAACTCTTTCTGTGTGTCTGAATGGTTGTATGTCAGAGTATATTGACAGTCGATTCTATTTTCATTAAATCAATTGAATGGCAGCTGTCTGATCATAGATGATAACTCAAAATATCTCAGTAATGAATTCTGAAAGCATCACATGTGCTCATGAGTTTCCATGATTTTGGTTATTCTGAGACGAGGGTTGGTTTAGACTGTTTCCTGCTAAGGAGAAATGAGTTTAATGAAAAGGACTGAAATAAGATTAATTTCTGTTACAGTTAATGACTAGAAACCGAGAGTCGGTCACGTGACAGCAGCGGCGCTCTGAACACTAGAGGGCGCCTGAGCGCTTCAGAGAGTAAACAACTAAACCTTCACTGTGTGCGTGTGTGTGTGTGTGTGTGTGTGTGTGTGTGCGTGCGTGCGTGCACATTGGTGCAGTTATATCAGTTCCTCTGTGAGTGTGAGTGTGTGTGAGTGTGTGCGTTTTTGTGACAAATGAGGACATACATTTGTATAATGACAAGGGTATGACATAGGTATTACAAGGAGAAGGTGACTTTTCAGGACATTACCCCATGTCCCCACTTTTCAAAGTCTTTGAGGTTGGAGGAGAGGTGGGGTTGAGTTAAATCAGACACATCCTCCACCCACTGTGAAATACGAGAGCATTTAGAGATGTGTGTGTGTGTGTGTGTGTGTGTGTGTGTGTGTGTGTGTGTGCGTGCGTGCACATTGGTGCAGTTATATCAGTTCCTCTGTGAGTGTGAGTGTGTGCGTTTTTGTGACAAATGAGGACATACATTTGTATAATGACAAGGGTATGACATAGGTATTACAAGGAGAAGGTGACTTTTCAGGACATTACCCCATGTCCCCACTTTTCAAAACGCTTATAAATCACACAGAATGGAGTGTATTGAAAATCTGAAATAGCACAAAGTTTCCTGTGAGGGGTAGGTTTAGGGGTAGGGTTGGTGTAGGGCAATAGAATATACGGTCTGTACAGTATAAAAACCATTACGCCTATGGAGAGTCCCCACTTTTCACAAAAACAAACCTGTGTGTGTGTGTGAGTGTTCAAATATACACACAACTGAACACACACACACACACACAGTTCAGAAACATGCATCAGATTTATACAGATTTTCGAGAAATTAAACATGGTACATGTTTTAAATGTTGTTTATTTGAACGTTTACATCTGTCGCACCCTGTAAATATAGTACTGTTTAACAGAAATGCAAATAACACGAAATGATCAAATAAAACCTTGTGTGATCTTTAAAAATGTTACATTCATTTTTAAATTTTTTTTATTAAAGATTCGGCAGTCATTCATTTAAAAATAACATCTTAGCTTCATGTTTACTTTTTCATTAATGCATGAAAGTTTTTAATGTCCAGTGCTAAACTATAACATCACACAAAATTCAATAAAAATCTCCTCAACATTATTTGAAAATGATATATTTTGTAAATTGTGTGTAAAAAAAAAAAAGTTTCAATAAAGAATCACTCTTGAAAGTAATGAGTATTAATAAAATGCATTACAGTAAACAAAAACAGCTCAATAATCATGAAAATATATTGATATTTAATGCAATATACATATAGTTTCTTTTGGATGAAATATAATGTGACCGTGTTTTCATGAGATTCACCCATTGATCATCCATTGACAAACCTATCAGTCGATTTTGGTACTGAGGTATGGAGGTAATATTACTGTTAATCATCAAACAGTTATTGGCCGATGGACAATATTATCAGATTAATGGTTCTGGTTGATATATAGTTGAGATCGACACACGAGGACATCAAACCACAGCCACTGCAGTGCCTTCATTCAGTCATACCTGCACTTCATCATCATCATCATCGTCATGTGCAATAGCAGTGTAAAATGAGGTGAAGAGAGCTACAGGACAGCGAATAGAGAGAGATATAACCATAGCAACCAAGGTCTGCTGGTTACCAGGTAGAGCCTGAAGCTTGATGAACAGCAGGACTAATGAGATAAAGGCATATCAACTCCAGAAAACTCCCAAAGTCACATCAACCTGTTTGATTAGTAGCTGCTGGTGCGATTGCTGACAGTCTTGCTGAATTTGCTGGAGTGTGTGTGTGTGTGT
>NW_015649279.1:373240-374442 GCF_001515625.1 Sinocyclocheilus rhinocerous | reverse complement strand
GTGTGTGTGTGTGTGTGTGTGTGTGTGTGAGAGAGATTGTAAGTGTGTGTGTTTGTGTGTGTGTGTGTTGATCAGGTTCTCAGCAGCTGATCAGGTTGTGCTCGTGTCGGAAGACGGTGTGGTTTGGCTCTGGGTTCCTCCGTCTGTGACAGCGGCGCAACGATGCCGCGATCATCACCAGCAGCAGAATCAGCAGAATGACGCCTCCGATGGCCACACAGAGAATCAGGATCTCAGAGAGCGAGGCTGGAATCACACAGAGATCATGTGAGCGACACGTGTGTGCAGCGACAGACTCTCAGACCGAACCATCGTCAGCTTTCGAAACTTTGAACCAACTGCTTCGCAAAACGATTCGCTGTTTCGAAGCCACACTCTGGTCACAAACGTGTAAATGCAAAAACATACTAAACAGTCTAACATGCATAAAAACAGCTTGCACAAACCAATTTATATGATAATTCTACTGAAAAACAAGACAGAAATACTGAGAAAGATATTTATGTTTTGCAGTGTACGCAACATTTAATGCCATGACTTTAGACTCTGCTCTGATCTAAGTCCCTAATTTGTGGAAATGTGACTTTTTAATAGAAATATTTTATAATACATTTATTATACAAATGTGTAATTAAAATGTCCGCATGTCTATCATATTTATCCGAAATCAACTAAAATCCATATAGACACTGGTTCACGGGTTCACAGAGATCAGCAGCAAACCACTGAAACATCGAACCGTTCCAAATCAGTTATGATGTAACGCGTCGTTTACTGAAACCATGTGACTCTGGCTGTTTGATCTGCGCTCTGAATCAGTGATTCTGAAGCTTCACTAACGCTCACCTGTGCTGACGACCTGCAGACGCACCACACCCACGTTCCCGTGAACATCCGGCGGGTTCTTCACCTGACAGCTGAACGTCCCGTTAAACGAGAACGGCACTCTGCGCAGAACCACAGACGCATCACGGCCGCTGATGTCTCCAGCCCAGTCCACCTTCTTCCTAAAGCGGCCCTCCAGAGGAGCAAACGGCCTCTCGTGATAATAAAACACCTGAGCAGAGAGAGACGGTTAGAACGAGCCACGGGAAACACACACACACATACACTCACACACACACACACACACACACACACTCACACTCTCTCTCTCACACACACACACACACACACACACACACACAGACACAGACACTCAA
>NW_015649279.1:372629-372943 GCF_001515625.1 Sinocyclocheilus rhinocerous | reverse complement strand
CTGGGCTAAACTCGGGGACAGGAGCCCTCACTGGGCTAAACTCGGGGACAGGAGCCGACACTGGAGCGGACTTCTCCTCATCCTCCTCCTTTGGTTAAAGGTGAACGGCGCGGCCGGCTGGCTTGACAACGGCGTGGCCGGTGGACTCGATTTCCGAGCGGCCGACGGGCTTGACAACGGAGCGGCTGGCAGGCTTGACTGAGGAACGGCCGGCGAGCCCGCAGAACTCCCAGGCATACTCGACGAAGGGGAGATCACTACGGGCTAGGGCAATGAAATGAGCGACGATTTCCATGATCGCGGGGGAAAAAGGA
>NW_015649279.1:370511-372456 GCF_001515625.1 Sinocyclocheilus rhinocerous | reverse complement strand
CGGCGAGCCCGCAGAACCACCAGGCATACTCGACGAAGGGGAGATCACTACGGGCTAGGGCAATGAATCGCAGGGTAAAGAAGGAGAAGGGGCGCCGCTTACTGTTTGCTTTGGTCCGGTATTCTGTCACACTTTGCCTACTGTGCAGGAGACGAGGAGATGAAGGAGCACGGAGATGAAGGAGAATTAACAAAGTGCCGAGGCCAAGGCCAAGGAGGCCGCTCCGCCATGGCTCCCCGAGCTGTCTGATCCGCCATGGCCTCTTGAACTGTCTACTCTGCCATGGCCTCCTGAACTGTCTGCTCCGCCATGGCCTCCTGAACTGTCTGCTCCGCCATGGCCTCCGGAACTGTCTGCTCTGCCATGGCCTCTGGAACTGTCTGCTCCGCCATGGGCTCCTAGTCTGCCTGCTCCGCCATGACTTCCTAGTCTGCCTGCTCCACCATGGCGCCCCGAACTGCCTGATCCGCCATGGGTCCCGGAATGGGTACCGCTCAGGAAGCCTGCCGTCCCGTGTCTGTCCTGAGGGGCCTCCAGAGCACCTCCCCCCCACCCCGTTGGATGTTGTGCGGCGCATGGACGCGCCTTCCGGGAGGGGGGAGTAATGTCAGTCCTGTGTCTTGTGTTTTGCTCCCCACGTGTTCCATGACCCAGTTTTCCCTCATGTTTGATTATGTTTATTGATTCCAGGTGTTTCTCGTCAAGTCCTGTGTATTTAAATTTTCCAGTTCTAGTTCCTTTGTCCGGTATTGAATGTTCGTCAGTCCTCTCCCTACGTGTGTGTTCCTGCCTGTTTGAAAGAATAAAGACCTTTGATGTTAATTCTCCTTCGTCTCCGCACTCCTTCGTCTCCTTGTCTCCTGCACAGTCGGTAAAGCGTGACACCCTCTCAGACAACTCAAGCTGTTCAAAACGTAAACGCCTATCCTTGCTCGGCTACTTAAACTTTGCCATGAGTATTATCCCTCAGGGCCACCCTTTCATTTCACATCTCCTCTCCCTCGCGTCCTCGGTTTACGCGCTAGAGGATCGAATTTTCATAATTCAGCCTTGTCACGATGAACTCTCATTATGGATAACATTCCTAAAACAGTGGAATGGCTAATCCTTTTTCTACAACAATCTCGTATCTTCTCCCGTTGACATCCAACTGTTCACAGATGCAGCTCCCTCAGTCGGCTTCGGGGGCTTTTATCAAGGGCGCTGGTTCGCATCCCCATGGCCCCTCCAGCTTCAGGACACACCACAGTCCTCAGCGCTGTTCGAGCTTTACCCTGTCGTAGTAGCAGCCTTCCTGTGGGGGAAAGAATGGACTGCTAACAGTATTTTAGTGCATTGTAACAATGAAGCAACAGTCCAGTGCATTAATAAAGGCCGTTCTCATTCACACGCTCTGATGCCTCTTTTAAGACGCCTCACCTGGATCTCAGCGTGTGACCAATTTATCATAATTGCCAAACATGTTCCCGGGTCAGAAAATCAAATCGCCTCTCAAAAAGACTCTCTTTCTCATTTTCTGTTTCAGAAATTCAGGACGCTGGCTCCAGATGCGGACCAATTCCCAACTCCAGTGCCTCACTATTCAGAACTAATATTTCCGTAGCCCACCCATTAAAACCCCTTCTCGACGCATTGCTCGACACCATCCTCCAAGCAGTGGCTCCCAGAACCCTCCAGTCTTATGTGACAGCGTGGAGGTGTTTTAAAGCATTCCACCTTTCATATAACCTGCCGTTTCCCAATTTCTCTCTTCTCTCAATCTCCTCATTTGTCTCCTACCTCAACAGCGTTAAGGGCCTCCAAGTTGGGTCCATCAAAGGGTACCTGAGTAGCGTCCAATTTTTTCACAAATAGATTTTTGGCACTTCCTCCCCCGAAATTAACAATTCCCAAATCTCCCTCTTGATCAAAGGGATTCAACGATCCCAGCCCACCCGCCCCGACA
>NW_015649279.1:363000-364396 GCF_001515625.1 Sinocyclocheilus rhinocerous | reverse complement strand
TTAGCTCCAACCCTAATCAAACACACCTGAACCAGCTAATCAAGCTCTTACTAGACATGCTAGAAACTTCCCGGCAGGTGTGTTGAGACAAGTTAGAGCTAAACTCTGCAGGACACCGGCCCTCCAGGACCGAGTTTGGGCACCCCTGCTCTAGACATTGTCACAAAATGTATTCATACCCTCCGTTCAGGCTACCGGCCCATTAATACCGCCCGCACACTCAACGCTATGTTTATCTTGGCCTTTTTTGGTTTTCTCAGATGTTCGGAACTCGCTATCACTTCTAAATTCAATTCAAAAGTCCACCCCACCATCTCAGACTTATCCGTCCTCGACAGTGATTAAATAATTAATAAAAAAATTATAGTGATTAAAAAAACAATCTCCATTTTGATTAAACAAAGCAAGACAGACCAAACTGTCCTCGCATACATCCAATTCAGAAACTCCCAGGCAAAATCCCCTCTTGAACCCCTTGAACCATTTCTAGACGACTCCAACAAACCTGTAACTCACTTTTGGTTCCAAAAACACCTCAAATCAGGGTAACTACTCCAGTCACTCTTTTCGCATCGGGGCAGCAACCTCAGCAGCTCAAAAAGGCCTCACTAAGCATCAAATCCAAGCTCTCGGGCGATGGTCTTCAGACGCTTTCAAAAGCTACATTAGGACCAATCGATTCCACATTAAAAAAGCCCATCAAACCCTCATTGACTAAATGATATAAAAAAAAAAAAAAAACCTTGGCTTGTCCGTCTGTCTACCGGCGAGGCTTACCCGTCCAAAGCCGTGAGTATTGAACTCCCGTCGGACGCTGCAAAGCTCTTGCGGCTGGCACTCCAATTTAGTTCAACCCACCCATCGGCCGGTAAAGTCCACCCATCTGACGCCGTGAGTTGCTCCCGTTAAAGCTACGTGGACCTTCCCGGTCAGTCGATTCAAGCCTCGTCCACTCCATCATCGACCAGTAGGGCTCACCTGTCCGACGCTGTGAGCTGCTCCCGTCAAGAAGCGGTGTGAGCACTCCTGATCAGGCTTCCCAAATCACGCTGCTCCTCGTCCATCATCTAGTGGGGCCCATCTTCCCAGCGCTGTGAGCTGCCCCGGGTCGGACATCCAACACGCTGCTCCTCCTTTACCGGTTGGTAGGGCTCACCGGTCTGACGCCACGAGCTGCTCTAAAATTCTTCCTGAAACGCCAGCCCGCCAAATTTTCGGCGCTCATTTTGGGGGGGATTATTCGTCGGGCGGCTGTCCTTTGCTCTGTACTCTGGGTTCGGGCCAAAATTCCGAGCTCGGAGCCCTCCCCTCGAACAGCACGCCAAATACGCATAACCTTTACTCTGTTTATTATATGTAAGTGAACTCGTGAAACACACACACACACACACACACA
>NW_015649279.1:361392-362693 GCF_001515625.1 Sinocyclocheilus rhinocerous | reverse complement strand
CATACATAATGTGATAAATACCAGGTACACACACACACACTCACACACACTCACACAGACACTCACACACACTCACACACACACACACACACACACACACACACACACACACACACACACACACACACACACACACACACACACTCACACACACATACAAACACACAGTCACATACACACACTCACACACACACATCTCACCGTCTCCTCGTGTCCTGGGCCGAGCGGTCTGAAGCTCCAGGACACTGTGACGCTCGACGCTCGGATCGCAGCTGAACTCTGGAAGGTGCATTTGAGACGCACATCTGTCCCGTTAACGGCCTTCACATCCCCCGCCGTGAACACACGGATCCCGGACACACACCGCCAGCCTGCAGACACACACCACCTTTATTCACCTGTCCATTCACCTGATATTTCTCTGTCAGTTACATTGCTTTTTCTCTTTGCTTTACACTGTTTTGCACCAGTTTCATTTTGCACTGTTTTAACTGTATGCAGTAATGCTGCACAGCTTTGGCAATATAAAAAAATGTCATGCCAATAAAGCACCTTAAAAATAAAAAATAAAAACCTAGAGAGAGATTCAGTTGTTTAAATCTGTAGTCAATCTGCATGTGTTTGTTTAACACGTATGCATTTAGCAGATGCCTTTACCCAAAGCAACTTAGGTTGCATTCAAAGCACAGTTAAAAAGTGCATTTAATCATTCATGCATTCCCTTTAAATCAAACCCAGGAAACCATACTTTCAGTTGTTTAGCTGTACTTATGAGGGGCAACTCATGCAACTAGGTACGATTTTATGTGTTATGCATATAAATCATGCTTTTATTTAAGTCTAGTGTTTGCACAGGTTTGTGTGAGTGTTGGTTTAGCGGTCAGAGGTCAAGTTAGAAGACAGAAAATATCATTAACCTGATAGAAAAACAGTGGACGTCTATGAGATGAGCTCACTGATAGTCAAACAAATGAGTTTTTCTTGAAAAGGTGATTCTTTTGATAATCTATGAATTCATTGAACTATTAAAAACAAACACTTTGAGAGCTCAAAACCTCCTCTTTAGTCTCAAACAGCATTTATTAAGAATAAACTGTAGAAATGACTTGTTTTGAGCTTATTATTTCTGAAGATAAACAGCGGATGTCATTAAGTCTGTAGAAACACACACAGACGAAGGTGGAGTTTGCTCTGTTCACACGAACTTCCTGCTGAGAAACCACGGGAGAAAACAATGGAACACATCTAAACACACACACTCACTCACACACTCACACACACACACACACACACACACACAC
>NW_015649279.1:357145-358998 GCF_001515625.1 Sinocyclocheilus rhinocerous | reverse complement strand
TCACACTCTCTCACACACACACTCACACTCTCTCTCACACACACACACACACACACAATCACACACACACTGACTCTTAAAAGGTTTCAGAGAACCATTCTATAAATCATGTATAAATAACGGTTGTGTGTTAACGTTTTAAGAAGATTATCAAACACCAAATAACTCTGTTAATGCTACAGGAAGAATGCTTCTTCAGAATCCCGAGAGAACCTTCCCTAAGTTCTGAGAACGTTCATTTTTAGCTGCTAAACGTTTATCCATACGTGTTGCATATTTGATAGACGCCTGTATAAATGCTCATATAAACAAGAACAAAAAGCACTCGGTGAATGAAGTCGTTCTGTCTCTGATGTCTGAGATGTCTATGTCCTGCAGGTGAATGACGTGCACAGGTAAGCCCATTAAAGAGCGCGATGATTGACAGCTGTCACTCACAGAGGATTATATCTGCAGGATCTCAGCTCAGCTCAAGAACACAGGAAACAGAATTCATTCGTAAATCAAAAACAGGAGACAGATGAAACAATAGAGGCGGACAAACCATTACAGTAAAGCAGAGGAACAGAGAGACTTTAACGCCGCGGGAACGCTCCGTTATCAACAAAACCTACAAAACTATACACGTCTGCATTCTGAATGTGTGTAGATATTGATGATGAGGATGATGATGATGATGATGATGAAGATGAAGAACACACTGACCTGAGGCGAGCAGCAGCAGCAGCAGATGAGCCCGTTCCACACACATGAGTCCGATCTCTCACACACTCTGACACACACACACACACACACACACACACTCTCTCACACACACACACACACACACACACATGAACGCGCTCCCGTGTCTCAGGAAACACACCCCTGGCGCTGTTTGTTCACTCACATGTGTGTATTGCATTAACATCAGATAAAAGTGACAAAAAACACTTTAGCATTTTTTTCAACAATACATGTCACGTGCTTTGATATTCTGCATTCACATGTTCCTGTGTAAAAACTGTTTTACTGCACTACACATGTTGAGGCATTAATGCCTTTCCAAAAATCTCTCTCTAACGTTACGAGAACGTTAGTTTATGATTCTGATCCAGAATAATAACGTGCAGTTATAAATGCAGTGTTATGACAGCGTTGCAGGAGACATGTCTGTAAATGAGTGATTTATTTGGACTTTTCTGACTTGTTTCTAAACTGCTGAAGCTTCAGGGTAAAGTCTCTAGATGAGCTCAGAGGAGACACTGTCCTTCAACACACGGTGGCGCTGCAGACCCACATTCACATCCCAGGCCAAAAGAGTGCAGTAAAATACACTTTATTCAGTACACTTCCTTACTGTACTTAAAGTGCTTGATTTTCACGCACTACTTTTGTACTTTATATGCCAAAACTGATTCTTTAGTACTTCTAGAGATAAGATCATCTAAGTGTACTCAACTCTATTTCGGGACACCATGAATATGAACTAAAATGTGCTTTTAACATATTTTCTCTGTAAAAAAGTTTTCACTTGCAGTACAGTTGAAACCATCTTTCATACACTTTTAAATATACTCATCATGCATAGAAAATACACATTAATTATTCAAAATGTAAGATTAATATATAATGAATATATACCAAATGTATTTATAATGTATTGCCCAAATGTCTTTATAGATTAAATAATCCATTTCAAATGTATTGTAACTATGTTAACATTCCCTTTAGATGATATACTTAACTACATGTTTAACTACGTTGAAAAAGGTTAGAGAAAAACGTACTGCGCCATGGTACAACAGTAATACCCATTCTCTCAAGAAAGAAACTCGTAGTCTTGAGCGCAAATGGAGAAAAACCAGCTTGGA
>NW_015649279.1:351040-357088 GCF_001515625.1 Sinocyclocheilus rhinocerous | reverse complement strand
AAGTTTTGATATATTTACGGTAGGAAATTTACAAAATATCTTCATGGAACATGATCTTTACTTAATATCCTAATGATTTTTGGCATAAAAAAGAAATGTATAACTTTGACCCATACAATGTATTGTTGGCTATTGCTACAAATATACCCCAGCGACTTAACACTGCTTGTGTGCTCCAGGCTCACATATCGTAAACAATCATGAGAAAATGATTTAATGGTGTCAATGATGCAAAAGGCAACTGATCTTTTCCATATATAGTATATTTCAGATATATGAGTTTATGAAGTTATAGAGGAGCCTGAAGTGCTTCTCAGAGAAATGGAGCAGATCTGCAGATAAACCCCAGCAGAACGAGAGAAAGAGGGCAATTGAAAGGTGTTTGAGGTTTCCTCTTCCTGCAGAGAGACTCAGAGACACAGAGACGCTGCGTGTGAGTTCAGTTAACACTCACTTCAGGACGTTAAACCTTCAGGAACCATGCTTCTCCTGAGCGTGATGTTTGTGCTGCTCGCCGCGGCTGTGATGAATCCAGCTCAGGGTCAAGGTGAGATCACTTCACACCACGTGCATTCATTATCTGAGCTGATGATAGAGCTTGATGTGTAGCGATTCTTACATGTTGTTTGGTCTTTTCATTTTGTTTTTGTCAAAGCCATAAGAGAGATCAAAGAAGACCGTGTCATTTTGGACTGCGAGGGAGGTGAAGATGGTCAAGTAAAGTGGTGGAAGGACAACAACGAAGATAAAACCCAAAAGAATTCGACCTTTGAAGCTAAAGCTGAACAGGGAACAGTTGGAGGATTCTTCACCTGTGAATATTCAAAGATAAATACAGATACAGGTACAAACGAAGTCATAAAGCACAAGTTCTACCTCAAAATAAAAGGTGAGGATACTTCACTGTTTTTCACTCAGAATGTGCATCATAATAATACCAATACTAATAATGCTCACACTCGTTCTGTGTGTCAGTGTGTGAGAACTGCTATGAGTTGAGCGGTTTGGCTGCGTGGGGCATCATGCTCGGAGATGTACTGATCACAGGAGGACTTATGCTTATCATCTACATCTGTGCTGCCAGAAAGAGCAACGGCACACAGAAGAAAGGTACAGAAAATATATGACATGATCTCAGACACAAACCTGCAGAAATCAGTCAACCTACAGGCCACTTACACAACACTGATCAGCTTAAGTTCAACACCTATATAATACAGAACTGAACAACGCTGATATATTTCCACAGTAATACCATACGGACATATATTACAAGTCTATACATATTACCATAATATAATACCACAGTGAATATATATTACAAATCAACATCTATACAGTGTTCATTTCAGTATCATTTATACAAAAGGGGGGAAATGTTGCACAAGAAGCGTGAAGCATTTATACTTTACATTGTTTTGATGTAAATGCTGCATGAATTGTGTTCTAGTGAGTGTAAAATACAATTAAACATTAAACATTATCATGGTTTATTTTGTTTTAATTCACAGCATCAAATCCCCGACCAATAAACCCTCCTCGACCTCCAAACCCTGACTACGCGGTACGTGTGACAAAACAAATCAAAGCAGAACTTCTCATGTTACACTGAATGTTTTATTAATCAGTCTTCCGTTGTTAATCAGCACAGAATGAGATCTAAGTTAAGGTGCGCTGTGATTGGTCAGTAATCCAGTGTTGCTATAGTAACAGCTGTTCACTGCACTGCTCTCACAGAAACCAACTACTAACCTAGTTTACACCACTAGATGTACTAGTGAACGATCAGAGCAGTGAATCATGTTTTGAGCTGCTGTTGATTCTCTATTCCACACTGAAGCTCAAGTGTCTTGTTGATTAATTAAACTGATGTCACTGATTTTCTCGGTGATTAACTGTAAACTTTCTGGTGTTTGTGTTGTTTTCTCAGGCTCTGGATCCAAAGATGCGCAGCAGCAATGCTTTGTACGCAGGCCTCAATAAATAGATGCTGTTCAGACGTCCGGATTACTGTAAATCAGACTCTGGTGATTCATAGTGTATCTTAAACGTTTGTTCCACTGTACAGGTTCATATATTAGTGATGCTGATGTGAGTTTTGTGAGACTGACTCACGGATCAGTGTTTTGTTTTATACGGTAACTCTGTCTGTGTGTGTGTGCGCGCGCGTGTGTGTGTGTGTGTGTGTGTGTGTGTGTGTGTGGAAAGTTCAGCTCACGAAACATCGGAAACTCATGATGGAAACAGCATCTGTGCTTTCTGCTGAGAAGATTGTGCCATTTCACTCTTTTGTGTTCAGAATCGTGTTTTTAACACAGTTCAAGAGAAATTTTCATGTTCTGATGTACAAGTGTCTCATTTGACAAGAATGATTCATTTTAGACTTAGAAAATTATTGGTAGCACGTTACAATACAGGTGCACAAATATGCATTCATTCATGCTTAACTAATGCACAGATAATCACGTGTTAATGTATAACTCATGAAGAACTACACTGAAAAAAATTATACTAATTTTTTTTAAGTGGTTGCAATTTATTTTAGCTAAACAATTATTTTAGCAATAATTTTTTTATTATTAAACAATTTATTTTAGATACATTTAAATAAAAAAATATGTTGAAAGTTAGTCAACTAAATTTTTTATTTAAATGTAGCTAAAATAAATTAATTGCAACCACTTACCTTAAAAAAATGAATACATTCAATGAATATTTTTTTTTCAGTGTAAACCATTTATTCATGATTACTACATCAGCAACTAATGAACATTCTATATGATTCATAGATTAAGTAATAAATAAATTGTTATTAGTTACATTTGTCATAATGTATTAGTTCCCTAATAACATATTATATTAACTAATAGTGTAAATTCATGTGTTAATTACCACAATGGGTCGAAGTCATGCATGTCAACTTCCAGTTGTCTGCTTTAATTAATCATTAGCTAATAATTTGGAAGTTGACATGCATGACTTCGACCCATTGTGGTAATTAACAGATGAATTTACACTATTAGTTAATATATGTTATTAGGGAATTAATACATTGACACATTTGACTAATAACAATTTATTGATTACTTAATTTATGTATCATATAGAATGTTCATTTGTTGCTGATGCAGTAATTATTAATAAATGGTTTAGTTCTTCATGAGTTATACATTAACTCATGATTATCTGTGCATTAGTTAAGCATGAATTATTGCATATTAGTGCCACCGTATTGTAAAGTGTTACCAAATTATTTAAATCAACAGCTGTATGAACCAAATCAAGGTTTTAATGATGCTACTGCTGCACTGAGAAAATAAACATGAAAAATAAAGTAGATTTTGTGAAAGTTGAGTGTTGATTTGTGCTTTGAAAAGTTTATAAAATTAATACATTCACACACACAAACACACACACACACACACAAACACACACACACACACACACACACACAGTGCTCTGCATACACACAGGACAATTGTGTGTATATACCTGTGTGTTTGTTTGTGTGTATTTGTGCATGTGTATTGTAACGGTGGAGGATCAAGCATGTCACGCAGGAGAATCCAACAGTGCTTTTTACTTTTCAACAATACTTTGTGCAAAATGGCTGCCATCCCAGAGACTTATCACAAGATGGCTGCCATCCCAGAGACTTATCACAAGATGGCTGCCAGCCCAGAGACTACCCACGAAATGGCTTCCGTTCCAGAGTCTCGTCCCGTCTCAGCTGATCTTCCAGAGCCTGCCACACCAGAGCCTCCGGCCTTCCGGCCTTTGTCAGGTCACAGACTTCAGCCATCACGGATGCCACTCCAGTGTTCCAGAGCATCGTGAATGTTGCATTTGAAGACACAAAGTCAGTCTCAAGGTGTTCGAGGCTGGCATCCAGTGTGGAGGACCCTCAGTTGGTGTCGTGTGAGCTGCTGGCGTTCCAAGGGTCGCTATGTTCCCGAGCACCGCAGACTCTACGCTCACTAGCCACAGTTTCATCTCTCTCAAGCCTGCCGGCCGCTACTCACTCCAGTTCACCAGGCACAGCGCCGTAAGTCTCAGAAATAGACAATGTACTCTCTGTCCTGCCAGTCATGGCTACCGCTATTCTCTGTGCTTGGGCTGCACACACCACCGTAGTTTCCCCAGAGATGGCAGTCTTGGCTGCAGAACCTCCCGAGGTGGTGGCGCCCACTCTACTCCCCGAATCTGATCACAAGTCTAGCTCAGAGATGATCCCAGCCCAATGTCTGTTTCCACTCCTGATCTCAGTCTTCTGTCTGCTTCAGCCTCGGAACAAAGCTCAGTGGTCGCTCCAGTCCCTGACCTTAGATTAGTGATGGCTTCAGCTCCTGAACACAGTATAAAGATGACTTTAGTCCCCGAATCTATTCCCGAGTCCACTCTAGCCCCAAACTCTGCTCCCAGAGTTCACTCCAGTCTTTGAATCTGTACCAGAGTTCACTCCAGTCGTTCAATCTGTCCCAGAGTTCACCCCCAGAGTTCACTCCAGTCCTTGAATCTGCCCCAGAGTTCACTCCAGTCCCCGAATCTGTCCCAGAGTTCACTCCAGTCCTTGAATCTGATCCAGAGTTCACTCCAGTCCCCGAATCTGCCCCAGAGTTCACTCCAGTCCTTGAATCTGCCCCAGAGTTCACTCCAGTCCTTGAATCTGTCCCAGAGTTCACTCCAGTCTTTGAATCTGTCCCAGAGTTCACTCCCAGAGTTCACTCCAGTCCTTGAATCTGTCCCAGAGTTCACTCCCAGAGTTCACTCCAGTCCTTGAATCTGTCCCAGAGTTCACTCCCAGAGTTCACTCCCAGAGTTCACTCCCAGAGTTCACTCCCAGAGTTCACTCCCAGAGTTCACTCCCAGAGTTCACTCCCAGAGTTCACTCCCAGAGTTCACTCCAGTCCTCGAATCTGTCCCAGAGTTCACTCCAGTCCTCGAATCTGTCCCAGAGTTCACTCCAGTCCTCGAATCTGTCCCAGAGTTCACTCCAGTCCTTGAATTTGCCCCAGAGTTCACTCCAGTCCTTGAATCTGCCCCAGAGTCCACTCCTGTTCCCCCCGAGAAAACAACTTCCATTGCAGAACCTCCTCTGACAACAGCAGCACTCTTTCCAGAGCTCATGGTGTTCCCTGTCACCTCTGTTTCTACCACAAACACTATTATTGAACTCTCCCTGTCTGTTGAAGCTCCTGTTGCTACTCCTGCAGAACCTCCAGAGGTAGCGGCACTGTCTGTTTTCAGCCCTGGTTTTCTACTCCGTCTGCTCCGCCCTGGTGGGCTCGGCCGGCTCTGCCCTGGCTTCCAGCTTTGTTCTTCCCCTTCCTCATGGACCTGGCCCTCCATCCCTCCCCCTGCACTGCCTCTCTGTTGAAGCTCCTGTTGCTACTCCTGCAGAACCTCCAGAGGTAGCGGCACTGTCTGTTTTCAGCCCTGGTTTTCTACTCCGTCTGCTCCGCCCTGGTGGGCTCGGCCGGCTCTGCCCTGGCTTCCAGCTTTGTTCTTCCCCTTCCTCATGGACCTGGCCCTCCATCCCTCCCCCTGCACTGCCTCTGCTCCACCTCCCTCCTGGACTTTGGTCTGTTCCTGTTAAGGAGCGTCTGGAAGCCGGCGCGGGGCTGTCACGATCTCCATTGTCTCCTCCCTCGTTACAGTGTGTGTGTGTGTGTGTGTATGTGTATATATACAGTACGTGTGTGTGAGTGTGTGTGTGTGTATATATACAATACATGTGTGTGTGTATATACAGTACATGTTTGTGTGTGTGTGTGTGTGTGTGTGTGTGCGCGTGTGCGTGTGCATATATATACAGTACATGTGTGTGTATATACAGTACATGTGTGTGTGTGAGTGCGTGTGTGTGTATATATACAGTGTGTGTGTGTGTGTATACAGTACATGTGTGTGTGTGTATACTGTATATACAGTACGTGTGTGTGTGTGTGTGTGTGCGCGTGTGCGTGTGCATATATATACAGTACATGTGTGTGTGTGTGTGTGTGTATATATACAGTACGTGTGTGTGTGTGTGTGTGTGTGTATATA
>NW_015649279.1:343094-345885 GCF_001515625.1 Sinocyclocheilus rhinocerous | reverse complement strand
ATATATACATTATGTGTGTGTGTGTGTGTGTGTGTGTGTGTGTATGTGTGTATATATACAGTACGTGTTTGTGTGTGTGTGTGTGCATGTGTGTATATATATATAGTATGGGTGTGTGCGTGTGTGTGTGTGTGTGTGCATGTGTGTATATATATAGTACGTGTGTGTGTGTGTGTGTGTGTGTGTGTAAAGTACACATGTGCGTGTGAGGTTGATGTGAGTGTTGATATTGTGCTGTAGGTGGTTAGTTGCTTTTCTCGGCTCTGAACGGAAACCACAGAGAAAAATTACACATAACTCTGAAGTAATGAATTTAGGTAAATGGGTGCAGAGCCAGTGGTGGTTTTGTAGGCAAACATTAATGCCTTGAATTTAATGCGAGCAGCTACTGGTAGCCAGTGCAAATTGATGAACAGAGGTGTGACATGCGTTCTTTTCGGCTCATTAAAGATTAATCTTGCAGCACACACACGTACTGTATACACACACACACACTCACTAAACCTGACACACACACTTATGCTGAACATATAATTAGTCCTGTGATTTGTTGTTCTCAGCAGGAGTTACAGATGATTGTTCAGCGCTCTCGTATAGAGTTACTGATCGTTCATTTAGTGATACAGTTAAAATCACTAGAACACATTTCTCAATATTTAAGTCACCTTTTAAATGTAAATGTTTCACGTGTTTTCATTACAGCACAACATTATTCCTGAGAATCAAATGAAAAGACTAACACTGTGTAGGGGTTCAGTTTTTGTAGTATCTCTTTGTTTAGATCTGTAATATATTTCACTCTGGTATTACTGTAGGAACAGATCAGAGCTGTGTATTATTGAGTTTTGTATTATGCAGGAGTTGAACTCAAGTTGATCAGGATTGTAAAGAGCATGTAAACAGGTCTGTAGCTTCATTGAGTTTTGCTGTGTTTGTGTCTGAGTGAGAGAAGAGTTCATGTCATTTGAAAGATGTCTTCATTGAATGTATTTTGTGCCGAAGCGATGATAAATGATCCAGTTTATCCACACAGACGCTGTTAGAAGAGTTTTAGTAAAACTGACCTGAGTGTTGAGAAACAGGGCCTATAGATTGTAAAAAACTCAAATAAAATCCTTTGTTCTGTGATGACCGTTTAAAGAACTGACAGCACTGCTATTAGTAAAGAAAGACTTTATTTATTTGAAGCATCAACACAAGCGACAAACACCTACATCTACAGGAACGTGAAATCAAATGACAGATTAAAGATGAACAGTTTTCTGTTCTTCTGCTAATATCTTCAGGTCAGACAGATTGCTTGTTCTTGTTTTTGCGCTGCGCATGCAGAGTGCTGTACTCATCCGTACGCGTGTTCAGCGGCTAAACAACATACAAACACACAGATAATACATGAACCAGTGTAATTACCAACATTAATTATCTGCATTTAATCTGAACTCATTCCTTTAATATGATGATCGTCTTGGGAGTCCCTTTCCTATATAGTATTGGGTATTATATCTTTCTATATCTATATCTATCTATATTTATCTCTCTCTCTATATATATATATATATATTATGCATATGTACATTTAAATTTTTTATACATTTTTATGTATTCTTCTATGTATACAGACCCAATTTATACTGTAAAATGTTTTAATATTATTTATAAATTTTTTTTAGAATAAGCATTTCTGATTATCTTTAGTTTCTATTAATATATTAATACAATAATGTCATTTTTTCTACCTACCATTATCAGAAACACAATAATTAGACTGTAAATAGAATAAACAATTAGATGTATAATTTCAGACCAGTATTTGGAAAGCAGAATGAAACCCTTATAATGTCAGTTTCAGGATATATTTTAACTGATTTATTGTTATTATTACACTACAATTTTCTAAATGTTTCACATACCTCCTCACACTCTCAGACTCCTAAATAAAAATACTTAAATAGTACATAATGACATATACAGTACATTTATATATATATATATATGTGTCCCTGCAGCACAAAAGCAGTGTTAAGTCGCTGGGGTATATTTGTAGCAATAGCCAACAATACATTGTATGGGTCAAAATTATACATTTTTGTTTTACGACAAAAATCATTAGGATATTAAGTAAAGATCATGTTCCATGAAGATATTTTGTAAGTTTCCTACCGTAAATATATCAAAACTTAATTTTTGATTAGTAATATGCATTGCTAAGAACTTCATTTGAACAACTTTAAAGATGATTTTCTCAATATTGTGATTTTTTTGCACCCTCAGATTCCAGATTTTCAAATAGTTGTATCTCGGCCAAATATTGGTTTTGTGGTCCAGGGTCACATATATAGTTCAATAACATTTCCCTGTTTTTATAGACTGAATTGTATCACACCAGGTCAAGTGTGTCAAACGCTGGTACCTGATAAGTGTCTCCTCCTGACGGAGTGTGATTACTGATCAGAGCCTGTTTGTCAGAGGCTGAAGAGAGAAACACAGACAGATGAACCAGTGAATCCTGATTGCATTATAATGTAATCATCGTAATCATCGTGAATCCTGATTCACTGATACTGATGATGATCGTGATCGTGACGCACCTTTATTCCCCTGATAGCCGCCTCTGGTTGTGGGTTGAGCGCAGATGGTGTAAATGGCCCATCCGATCAGAGCGGTCGCTATTACATCGGCCCCGAGAACAGTGAACACAGCCCCAATGTCCAGCTCGATCAGATTCTCACTGCCTGCACACACACACACACAAACACATGCACACACACACACATATATACACACACACACA
>NW_015649279.1:336624-341763 GCF_001515625.1 Sinocyclocheilus rhinocerous | reverse complement strand
CACATATATACACACACACACACACACACACACACACACACACACACACACACACAACACACACACACACACACACACACACCGCACTGATGCATTATAAGTGTTCATAATGTACATCATAATGCATTCTATCCTTTCTTAACTCTAAACACATTTAAAATTCATTATGATTTCTTGTTACATCTAAAATCAAGTCTGAATGCAGATTATGTAACAGTGAATAGAAAAGCATTGTAACATTATTACAAACATTCATGAGATCATTATAAAGTGCATTACAAGGCATAATTAATGCATTAAAAACGTAATACTTTTATAATGTATTACATGTAAAGCTGAGCTGCAGAAGACAAAGTAATACATTTCAGATGAAATCTGTCAGAATCTGCGGTAATTCTGTGTAGCTAAGTTTATTGACTGTCATTAAAGGAAAACAGACAGCAAATACCAAGGCTTGTCACAAGTTCACTCAAGTGCTGATAATTAATTTGTATGTATTTGATATTCAATCAGAGGGAAAAGGGGGTGGGCCGAGTCTCAGTGGACGTGTCTGGCTCTGCCACATATAAAGTTTACTCACTCAGGATTTTTACTAGGGCTTTTGGACAGGTGTCATCATTACACTCCTCTGATTTACACTGGTGGAGTCCAGAATTATCATAATTCAACTGTATTGATTCTTCGTCACCAAATTTTCCACCTTTACATATCAGAAGCATGTTCTGTTCATCAACAGAGATCTCTAGCTTATTCGAAGGATCTGCAAAGTTAACATTAGATCAGATTAATGGTGTTTCCTTAAGGTCAAAATACTAATATGATTCTGAAAAAGCAAATAAAAACACTGGAGGAACAGCTGAAGACGATTCTTACCGTCTGATCTCACAGCCGTCAGCAGACAGAGCAACACAAACACACGTCTGTCCATCTCTCAGTGAGCTGTTATTAATATTAATCTCTTCTCCTGCCTGTAAATAAACACAGTGAGTCTGAACGCACTCTCCTCCATTTTGTCGTGTGAGCGTTCATCTTCTCAAACATCAGCTACATCTCAAACGACCTTCGAAAGCTCAATGTCTGACCTCTACCGAACTGAACAAAACATGTAACAAAATGTAACAAAATATAACAAAAGTTTCTAAAGTTTGCTTTCACTGAAATCACAAAAATGTTGCATTAGTGAAAAACAAAGACACATTCAGCTCTGAAGCATTTGCTTCTTCTGATGAAATGATACATTTAATATCACTTTAAAATAACACTCGGTTCATTAACGTTTGTTAATATACAGATATCTTAATTTAGGCATCCTAAACTAACAAGGAACACACTTTTAAAGCATTTATTCATTTTGGTTAATATTAATTTCCACATAATACATTGAAACATCAGAAATTGTATAAATTAAAGTAGGCTATTATGAACGAGCGTGAATTAACAATGAACAAAAGTACAGTCATAAATTCATTTTATAAATGAACAACGAATTAGACCTTAACAGAAAAAATTAAAACTAGTCTATTTATTAATATCAAATCACAGTCCAATCGAAAATTATTTAATTAAAACAATCGAATCTGTCAAAGTTAGTTAGAGTTGTAAATGAAAGATTAAGTTTTACACAGACCTGAGAGGCTGCAGATGTCGAGTGATTTCAGGCGCGACGAGCGGAAGACTCGATGAACCGGAAGTCAGAAACCGACACGACGCGATCTGGAGCTCGACTCAATCCAGATCTTCTGTAATAAACAATGATGAGTTCAAACGAAGAAATGACGCTCAGAAAGTCAAACTCATCCTAATATTAACTAACGTTAAACAAGCGTAACATTAAAATCAATATAGTAATAAAAGATGCGGTTTCTATTCAAACCGGCCAGATCCGCTCATAAGCGCTGAAAATGACTCTCTCTCTCTTTATGTGTGTGTTATCATTATTTCATGCACTTACACACAGTCTGAGATCAATAAGAGCAGAAACTGCAGATGAAAGATCTACATTTGACTTCCGGTGCATTAACGGAAGACCACAAACACCTGCGAGAGTAAGAATCCTTGAGAACACACAGAAACTCTGAGGACACAATGTATCTCTCCTTTCCCAAACCTCCCAAAGCCAAGGAAGTACACTTTAACATTTTTAATGATACCTACCCATCGTTAGTTTCTTAGATGTAGATTTAATATTGATCACAATAATTGTACCTTTTGTGTTGTTGATATTGAAACGACTGTACGTACATTTATTCTTTGACTGTTTAATCTTTTGGTCTGATACATTTAAGTGTCTTAAAGTTTCAATCAAGCTGTCTTCTCAATTTTCTAAAAATGATATATTTTTTGCTTTTTGTTTCTTATTTTCATTTTGATTTTGATCTGTGCTGTTCTTTAGGATCTTCTTATGATCTTATATTTCCTTATTGTATTTGTATTTTCTTGCAATAAAAAAAAGAGAGAGAAACTCTGACACACACTGGACTGTGCGATCGATATGATTTATTGAGGTATTTCATCATATGACTAATAATACACAAACAAGAGACACATAATCACTGGAATAATTAACTAGTACTAGTTAAGCTCAGGTTAACAGCCACAGCTGCAGTTTAACTAGTAGCGCCTCCTGCTGGATGGAAACACAGTGACATGCGTTATTAAATATATTCATATGTACATATTCATAATGAGCTTTACATATATACTTACAGTAAATATACATACGCATATGATCATAACACCTTACCAACAATACTCTTTATATTCATTTAAATATATAGATTTCTCACATATTTATCTTTATTTGCAGATTTACTGAACATTCCTTTATATTAAACAAATATAATGCAGCATTCCATATAGCAGCAAAGAACTGTGGGTAAATACTGAGGAAAGCACGTATGTACAGTCTGTCGATGTTTAATTATTCACATACAGTGATGGTCAGTCAAACGGTTTGTGCGAATCATTCCATTCGTGATCTGATTCACTTCCGTTCACACTGATTCCCTCTAGACGCATTTCAGAGATTCATCAATACAGACTATAAATATGTCCTATAAATGTTTTGCTAACGTTCCCATTAAGTTCAAAACGTTATATTTTGGTTCTGTGAACGTTAAGGGAACGTTCCATTTTAGAATTCTGCAAACGTTATGTGAACGCTACTTTTGAACGTTCTCTGAATCGTCTGAGACTAATAAATAGTAACATTTTCAAAAGTTAGATGATGTCCAACTGAAATGTTTCATAAAAATGTTTCACAAACAATGAATAAATATTGTTTTGAGAAAGCCAGAAAACTGAAAGAACGTTTCTTCATAACTAACTCTGAGAACATGATCACATCTGATGAAAAAACACTTTTGAACACCAAAAATAATATTAATAATCAAGTGCTTCTGAATGAACTACAGATCCCATGATTCCCTGTTTTTGACGTCACTGAATCAGTCTGTGATTTAAACTCTTTTTCTCTGATTTCTCAAACATTTCAGGAATCATCATCACCACTGCTACAGTTAACTAATGTAGTCTAGCTAGTGTGGAAATAGCCTCTGATTGGTGTTTCCATAGTAACAGTGGTTTCTCAGATCAGGGGATTATGGGTAATGCAGTTCTTCAGCAGGACACTCTCAGTCGTTGAGATCTCAGATATGAGGCTCGATGTCTGAGAGATTCATCAGCCTCGGCAGGGCGTGAGGTCAGAGGTCAGAGGTCAGCTGTGGGTCGTCATGGCTCTGTTTGTGCGTGTGAATCAGAGCCAGATCTCGTCGCTGCTGGTGCTGCTGACTTTATAGATGTAGCCAACCATCGGATAGCGAGCGAAACCTGCGGAGACACGGAATCACATCAAAACCACACCGACAGAGCCGTCTCCACAGACTCTTGAGCTTCAGCTGGACATCAGTCACGGTTCTATCATCTATCATCTATTGCGACTGATAACGCAAACACGCAAAACACTCTCAAAGCCGCATGTCTGGATCTGTCGAGTGAGGAACATGAACACAAGATTATTTCTACAGCACATTTCTACACGCCGCTAGTTTCAATTTCACTTAAATTACTTTAGGCTTGGCATTTATTATAAATGCTGTTTCAAACGAATGCCACTTAGTTTTATTATAGTTTTTATTAATATTTTGAATTAGCTTTTACTTTTATATTTTCATTTAAAGCTTTACTAATTTTGTTAAGTGTTTGTCATCATCATCATCATCATTCTTCTTATTATAAATATGTCTAGATAGTTTTTATACTAAAATGGGAGGAGAGGTATCCAAAGCACATCAACTGGTCACTGGGGTTCCTCAGGGCTCAGTTCTAGGACCGCTTCTCTTCTCCATATACAACACCACACCGACAGAGCCGTCTCCACAGACTCTTGAGCTTCAGCTGGACATCAGTCACGGTTCTATCATCTATCATCTATTGCGACGCAAAACACTCTCAAAGCCGCATGTCTGGATCTGTCGAGTGAGGAACATGAACACAAGATTATTTCTACAGCACATTTCTACACGCCGCTAGTTTCAATTTCACTTAAATTACTTTAGGCTTGGCATTTATTATAAATGCTGTTTCAAACGAATGCCACTTAGTTTTATTATAGTTTTTATTAATATTTTGAATTAGCTTTTACTTTTATATTTTCATTTAAAGCTTTATTAATTTTGTTAAGTGTTTGTCATCATCATCATCATTCTTATTATTATAAATATGTCTAGATAGTTTTTATGCTAAAATGGGAGGGGAGGTATCCAAAGCACATCAACTGGTCACTGGGGTTCCTCAGGGCTCAGTTCTAGGACCGCTTCTCTTCTCCATATACACTACATCACTAGGTCCCATCATACAGGGCCCTGTCTAGCTTGTACTAATCTGAACAATGCCTGAAACTTTGTATTGCAAGCACTTCCTGCGTTTATTTGCCTCTTTATGATGAATCACTTATTGTATTTCTCAATTGTAAGTCGCTTTGGATAAAATGCAAATGTAAATGTATATTTTTTTTTAAATTTCGGTTTTCGTTTTATCTTAATACATCAATTTGAACTACATGAAAATAAGAAATATTGTAGGCCAGGGCGATAAAACGGTATCGATATTTATCGACGGTACACCTTCATCGATAACGAT
>NW_015649279.1:331442-336506 GCF_001515625.1 Sinocyclocheilus rhinocerous | reverse complement strand
GAAATTATATTTGATTTTTATGAGTTAATTTAGACGTAATGCACATTTTTATAGAGTTACTTCCTTGCGTTGACTATTTAAATGCGCTGCATTATTTTGCTCATTGCTCCCTCCTGTGGCCTCGGGAGACAATTAGACCTATACAATAAAGACCTATTTAATCTGCATATAAAACATTAGAAATAAGATATTTGTTTAATTTTTATTGTGTTTGATTGTTAAAAAAAAAAATGTGTTGTTTGTCTCAATAAATTGTGTTAATTATAAATTCAGTGGTTAAATTAAAAAAAAAATTTCTATTGCTTTTTGTTTTAAAAAAGCTTATAAAAAATTTCAATAATTATCGATACCGAACGATATGAAACATTATATCGTTGATTAACTTTTTAGCTATATCGCCCAGCCCTAAAATATTGTCTGGGCCACTAACTAAAATAAAATGTTTTAAATATTTTATTTCAAATAATAAAAATGTATTTTTATGGCTTTAATTGTAATTAACTATAATAGCCCTGATTCCACTATACTTTATGTTTGCTTTATAAAATTTATTTTTAATTCTTGCCCTGTTCTGAATACTGCTAAATTTAAAGGACTTGTTGTGGAGTGACGGGAATTAAAATGCATGTTTTAACATGAATAATGTTCATTAAAAATACCATTTATTTATAATATTACAAAAATAATTTCATTTTATTTACTAGTACTTATATTATTTCTGAATGCAATAATGAAACTTATCTTTGTTTTGTTTTTTCAACAAAGAAATTCTGACCTGCATTGACTTAATTTCCGATACAGTATGTTTTTTATTTATTTTTTATTTTTATCTAATTAAAACTTTTAATTAAACTTTATTTGGAGTACTACCGTACTTGCGCACAATTCGTGTTACTTAATATTAAGCTTAAAATGTGTTTTAATGTCACTATTGATGAGGATTGTATGATCTTTGAATAATATCAGTCTTTAAATGCAAGATATTTAAAGTGTACCTGAAGTATACCTGCAATAGTTCCACTCAAATGTGCTTCAGTATATCTTTAGTTGGACTTCAGCACTACTTCCAATTTAGCACACTTTATACCAGTTTAGTATAGGCTACTAAAAGTACAATTGCAGGGTATTTTTATTAAGTACATGAATATGTAAATTGTTTGTAGTATACTTAGCATGAAATGCATTTATTTCAAATGCATTTTAGTATATTTGTTTTTTAATAGGGAATAGGCAAAATTTTAAAAAAGTCTTTAAAAGTATTTTGTGTTAACTACTGTGTAGCATACTGTGAATGTAAGCTATAGGGTAACATTTTATGTCACACCTTTGCATGATGTGAGTTTCTTTATATTATTATAAAATAAAATGCTACAGTATTTAACTTTTCCTTTCTATTGGCGAATGATGATTCTGATTGAAAACGCGCCCGATGTCTGTTTGCTATATTAACGAACGCAACACTCATGCATCTGACTGACAGAGAAATCTCGTGCTCTTATTTCAAGGTTGTTGTTAATGCTGTGATTATTTTAAAAGTTTCCTTCGTGCATTCAGTTTAACGACATTACGTTCAAAGTAATTTATCATTCAAAGGAACTGTGCGTATGCTTTTAGACACTTACATTGTTTTGGTTCCGTCCACGCAATAAATGCACAGCCTTCAACTGCTCAGGCAATGTCACTGATATGACCGAGAAAACCACACTGAAAAACTACAGAAAAGTAAAACCACTTTACTTTAGCAGTACTAAGGAGAGATCACCAGTGCCGCGTTAAGCCTTTGCGGGGCCCCCCATCCCATTCCTCCCCCCCTGAATTTGTTTTTCAATAATGAGGTCCAAGTTTAATAATAAGCATACTCTAGAAGTTAAAATTTTTAAAATGTATAATTTTGTTTAGCTATTTAGCAACATTAACTTATAATAGTGAAAGACGTCTTCCCTCAGGTAGATTGTATGTTTTCTAGCTGGATGTTGTGCTTATGATCAATAATCAATAATCCTTTCTGGAGCGGCTACGTTCACAATTCAAACAATGATTTGTAAAAAGAATAGTTCATTTGTTATTTGTATGGTCTGGGAGGTCATTCGGCGTATGCCTGCAAATACAGGAAAAAACTTCTCTGATGCCTTAAATACAGGACGATTCCGTATTATACTGAATGGTTGGCAACCCTATTTAAGATGCAAAAGAGAATTGTCTCGGGGGCCCCCTAGTGTTTGGAGCCCTTCACTGCAGCCCAAGTCCTGGAGATCACACACTGGCTGCTCAAAAAATGTGTCGGTGAGAGCTACGAACGCAACGTGAGCGCAATAACTGGAGCGCGTGAAGGAGAGATTTGAGGCATTAATGCTGTGTCTCCATTAAATGATGTTTTATTAACAAAGTTCAGGAGGAGCACGTTCAGATAATTAACCCGGCCAATTCATCATCAGCAATTACACCATCTATCCTATCAGAGAACTTCTATAAACAGCCCAAGCCATCTTACCTTCATTCTCTCTACTGTATTTCAGCATTCCAAATCGACCCAATCGCCACGATGTCAGAGATCGAACTGTTCGCAAACGACAACTCCCTCGACGCCCAGGGTCCTCCGGTGTCTCCGGGTGCCGCCCAGCGCATCAGCGCCCGCCAGGCCTCTCCCTGCCGCCTCTTGCTTCGCTGCATCATCATCATCACTCGATTCCAGGCATCCGCCACCTTCTCCCGCGTCCTCCTTTGCCTCAGCCGACTCCTTAGTCCCCGCTATCGAGAAGTGAACAGTCTTAAGCCTAAGACAGGTGCTGAGCAACGCCGACGTCTACTTCTCACGGTGGATGAACAAGGCTCTACAGCCTCTACTCATCCCTCCAGCCAGGAAACCCACCACCGACTTTCACGCCTTCCATCAAAAACCGCAGACACACCAAGTCCGGCCCGCAGCAGCCCGTACTCACAGCCCGAGCAAACCACCACGCCCGCAAGGAAGGGCCTCCGATCTTCAAGCTGCCGTAGCAGGCCCTCGGCAAGCCTGGGCCGTGCCCCTGACTCCGTCGCTGCTAGCCCTAGTCAGTTTCTCCGCTCAGCCAAGCTCCAGCCCACAGCTGCTGCCAACGCCACACCGGCCCTCACAGCCACAAGCTGTCCCAGCGGCACGAGCATGGCTCCGCTGGCAGCTCCGGCCCACCCACAGCCTTTCCCTTCTCCTCCTCCTTCTTCCTATCCTCTCCCCGGTCCATGGCCTGCGGCCCCACCCTCAAACTCTAGCGCGAGGCTGCCTCCGCAAGCGGCTTCAATGGCCGCTATTCCTTCTCCTCTCTCTCATCCCCACGCTCGCTCTTTGTTCACGCTGTCATCCGCCGTACCGATGCCCATCCCACCGAATGGAACCCTTGGAACCACCCCCAGTCGCCGGCAGCATCAGGTCACAGATCCTAGCAGGTGCGGATATAGACCTTTTTTCTCTCCTGTCACCACTTTCACCACCTTCTTCAGACCGCCAAATCGATTGCAGTGATTTCTCCGTCACACTTAAAAACACAGCACATAATCCGTCACGCATCTTGTCATTTTCTGAATTCACGATCGCCTTCACCCGTTACTCTGAGGTCATTTGCATAGCATTTCCACTCAGGAGACATGAGCTCAGCGACTATCTTGCAATAGTCGCCGAGCTCGCATTATCATATGGAGGCGCTCACTTCTACACCAATCACAAGCTGTTTTTAGTGAAATGCGCCATCCGGGTGGCTCAGTGGAGTCATCAATAGAGTCTTCTTGGGCTGCAGCAACGTCACTTGCTCAGTCTGCCGATCCGTCACCCACTCCACCACAGCATTTGTTGCAGTCTCTCTCATCCTCAGCACTGTTCGAGTTATATCCTCTAGTCACCGCAGCGGCCCTGTGGGGGAAAGAATGGTCCACCACCAGCATCGTAGTGCATTGTGATAACGAAGCTGCCGTGCATTGCATAAATAAAGGCCGGTCTCATTCCCCCGCATTAATGCCCTTTTTAAGACGTCTCATTTGGATTTCAGCTTGCGACCAATTCATTTTAAATACAAAACATGTCCCCGGATCCACAAATCAAATAGCTGACTCTCTCTCTCGTTTTGCTATCCAGAAATGCAGGCTGCTGGTGCCAGATGCCGACCCACTCCCAACGCCAGTACCTCCATATTCAGAGCTGATATTCCCGTAAACCACCTACTAAGAACCCTTCTAGATGCCTCCCTCAGTTCTATTCTCCAGCCCGTCTCCCCCAGGAACCTCCAATCCTACTTAACCGCTTGGAACAGTTTAAAAAATTTTCTTTACAAATCACTCAATGGCCTAGGACCTAAACACATTGCAGATATGTTCACTGAATATAAACCTAACAGACCACTCAGATAATCAGGATCGAGTCAGTTAGAAATACCAAGAGTTCACACAAAACAAGAGGAATCCGCTTCTAGATATTTTGATGCCCGCAGTTGGAATCAGCTTCAAGAGGAGATCAGATGTGCTAAAACATTAGTCACATTTAAATGCAGACTCAAAACTCATCTGTTTAGATGCACATATGTAAAGCACTTTGAATTACCATTGTGTACGAAATGTGCTATATAAATAAACTTGCCTTGCCTTGCCTTAAGCAAAGCAAGACAGACCAATCAAGAAGAGGCCACTTCATGCCCAGCCTCAGATCCAGGCACTCGGCCGCTGGATGTCAGAGGCCTTCAAGACCTACATTCGGTCAGACGCTTCCATATCAAAAAAGCTCACCGAACCTGTCATGAGTCCTGTCACGAACCATGTCAGCTCGCCTCAGGCCTTCCCGAAGCGGCGGAGCCCGCTGATGTTCCCTCCGAAGCGGCAGAGCTCGTTTCAGGCCTTCCCGAAGCGGCGGAGCCCGCTAGTACTCTCTCCGAGGCAGCGGAGCTCGCTTCAGGCCTTCCCAAAGCGGCGGAACCCGCTGATGTTCCCTCCGAGGTAACAGGGCTTGCTTCTGGCCTTCCCGAAGCAGCGGAGCCCGCTAGTACTCTCTCCGAGGTGGCGGAGCTCGCTTCAGGCCTTCCCGAAGCGGCGGAGCCCGCTGAT
>NW_015649279.1:327978-331432 GCF_001515625.1 Sinocyclocheilus rhinocerous | reverse complement strand
GCTGTGGTGGCCGCTGGTTCTGCCCTGGGTCCCCATCCCGCCGGCGCTACCTCAGTCCCCAGGTCCCCCTCCAGCACACGGACCTGGCCCCCCCATCCCATCCCTCCCCCTACTCCGCCCCCCGCTCTGCCGTCCCCCTGGTTCAGCGCTTGGGAACGTCTGGAAGCAGTTCCTTAGAGGAGGGGTTCTGTCATGAGTCCGGGCCCTGCATTTGTTCCTCTCACCACCAGAGGTCGCCATCTTCCGTCCTCCTGGACTCCATTCCCCAAACTCCACTCACCTGTCACTCATTACACCCTCAGCTGTCCCCCATTGTCACAGACTATATATTCTCCTCTCACTCACCACTCTGCTTGGTTTACATGCACTGTGTTGCCATCTAATGTATCCCGTTCCTGAACCTGTTTTGTTGGCCTTTTTGTTTATTAAAGAGAAGTCTTACCAGCATTTGGACCCAGACCCTGTTTTTCCACGGTGCCCCTTACCGCACCGTGACAGAACCCTCATCAGCCGAGTCCTTTAACATCAGCTCATTTCCACTAGTCCACCAGCAGTGCCCGCTTCAGCGGAAGCCACTTTCTCCTTCCAGATACCGCAGCAGTGCCCGCTCCCGCAGGAGCCTGTATCTCTACTTCCCACTGCCACAGCAGTGCTCGCTTCCGCAGAAGCCACATTCTCTTTTCTGATACCACTGCAATGATTCTACTCCAAGTGACGTCCAGCACCCCACCAACCTTAAGTTCTGCAGTTTTGGAGGGTTATCAATGCCCCACTCTGGCTGCTGTCCTGCGCTAATCGCATCTTTTGGGGGGAGCGCTCTAGGTCCGGGCTAAATGCCGAGCTCGGACCCCTCTCCCCGGACAGGGGGAGTACCCCAGGTTCGGGAGGAATTACCGAGCTCTGAGCCCTCTCCCCGGACAGCACGCCAAATATGCATAACCTTTACTCTGTTTATTATATGTAAGTGTGAACTCGTGAATTCGTGCTTGTAGTAATTTAATGTGTATATATTTTAAAGCATTAAATCACTGTAGAAATAATCAGATTCTTAGTGTTTTAAATCGATTATTGGCCGAAATCAACGATTGAATTCAAAAATCCATGTTTCAAGATAGAGCGAAAAACGAGCGAGTCGTTACAGCCCTAGTCGTGACCCCTGACCTCGGGCGGCGTAGGCCGCAGACAGGTCCTCCTCCTCGTCCTCGGCACGTCTCCTCTCCAGCGTGTTGGGTCTAGAGCTCTGGCATCCTGAAACATGGCAGCGGGAGTCAGAGACGGGCTCCGGAGCCGAGCGGGGCTCTCGAGGATCACACTCACCCTTACAGAGCGCTCGGTCGTCATTCAGCTGCACGTGAGATGGCAGAGACATGTTCTCCCGCGGCAGATACACGCCGCTCTCGTTGCTGCAGCACACACACACACACATCAGATCAGATCAGATCAGCTCACCCAATAATGCCAGTATTAGCCGTGAACGCTGAGGAGAAGCGCACCGTTTGCAGGAGAGACGCACTGCAGGCTCCTCTGAAAACAACACACAATATCAGAGATCAGCTCACAGAAACATGTGTACATGTACAGAGTGCTCCATAGAGTGTGTGCTGAGATCATGCACCGAGGGCTTTGGTTTTGTCCTTCTGGAGGAGGAAGAACACCATCAGGGTGAAGATGAGGAGGGTGATGAAGCCGGCGACACCGCCCGTCACGATCCCGAACACCGGCACCTCCACACGCGACTGCAGGAACTCTGCAGGAACACGCATTTATTTGTTTAAAAATACAGTAAAAATAGTGAAATATTATTGTAATTTAAAATAAATGTGAATATCTGTTAAACTGTAATTTATTCCTGTGATGCGCAGCTGTATTTTCAGCATCATTACTCCAGTCTTCAGTGTCACATGATCTTCAGAAATCATTCTAATATGCTGATTTGCTGCTCAAGAAACATTTCTGATTTTTATCAATGTTGAGAACAGTTGTGCTGCACAATACTTTTGTGGAAACTATGATACATTTTATTTTTCAGGATTCAAGAGTCAAGAGTCAAGAGGCATTTTATTCACAGATGAATAGAAAATTCAAAAGAACAGCATTTATTTGAAATAGAAATCTATTGGAACATTATAAATGTCTTTATTGTCACTTTCATACTATTAAATATGAATTGGTACTTAATAATACTAGTAATAAATAGTGATGGGTGCTCTCGAAACACTGCTTCAAGAAGCTTTGAAACCTTTACGAATTTTTTGTTTCGAATCATTTATTTGGACCGTGTTTCAAACTGCCAAAGTCACGTGATTTCAGTAAACGAGGCTTCGTTATGTCAAAACTGTTTTGAAACGTTTCGAAATTTTAACAGTTCACCACTAGGGGGACATCTCTCTGAAGCCTTTTTTTATTGACTTGAAGTTTGAAGTTTTTATTGTTTGATGTCATTTTTAAATATATTGTAACTTCGATTTTAAATGGCTCAGAATTTGGTATTTTTCATTCCATAGACTTCATTAATATAATAACGGGCAATTATAATAATGAAATGTGACCCTGGACCACAAAACCAGTCATGAGGGTCAAATTTTGAAATGGTCAAGGTTGTTTCAGATCAACAAGTGACCACTAGACGGGTGTCGGATTGCTTCGACTGTTTCAGTGATTCGTAAAGCCTCGCTCTGCCCATCACTAGTAACAAATACTCATGTGAGTAACACCACGATGGCAGAGCGTTTACGAAGCGGTTGGCGTCACCTGTGAGCGTGAGGTTGCTGTGGGCGGAGCCAAGGCTGTTGCTGGCGTTCACGGTGATGTTTCCTGATAGGCTGCTGAGCGTGAGCTGCAGGCTGTGATTGGTCAGCCAGGGCAAGCTGCGCGAGTCCAGGATGAGGAAGTCGGAGCTGTTGGCGAGCAGCTGACCGGACTGATCCACCCAGCGGATGGTGGCGGGGGGGTTGGAGCGAACCAAAGCGAAGAGGATGAGGGCGAGGCCCGGGTCCGAGCTCTCGCTGTAGTGAGCGTCCACACGCAGGATCTCCGGCTGGACTGAAACACAACTCTACTCAACTCTCTATCACCATCTGTGGCCAAAACATACAACTGCATGCTGCTTACGGACAGATCAAATATTATTGTTTATATATACATATAATTCTTTATTATTATTAGTAGTAGTACTATTATAGTTCTTGACATTTTATTATACTATTATAATTACTACTAATAATACTAAAATTTATTATTATATGCAATATTCTTATTATTATTAATCTTATTATTAGTAGTAATATTATAATTTCTATTAATATACAACATTCTTATTATTATTATAATTTTTAATATTTATAACCAAAATGAATTCTTAACGGAAAAGCGTGAAGCGGTGTTTTTCGCTCAGACTCACACTGGACGTTGAGCGTGACGCTGGCGTTGTAGCTCTCTCCTCGTGCGGGGTTTC
>NW_015649279.1:324977-325329 GCF_001515625.1 Sinocyclocheilus rhinocerous | reverse complement strand
ATAGTGACGTAGACATGTGGGGGCGTGTTAGAACGAGCCGTTTTAGGTAGGCGTGGCTGACTCTGAACTTTTATAAAGAATATCTCTTTGGATTTGAGACTTTAGTCTTTGCAACTTTACAGATCTTCTTTATGCACCAAGAGCTTGTAACACTCCAAAGAGAAAGGTTTAAATCGCATCATATGACCCCTTTAACATTACATAAATTAAAATTAATATTTTGTAATTATATAATATAATAAACAGTTTTGTTAATATTATAACTTTCATATTAATATATAAAATTTTTCATCTTATTATAATTTATATTAATGTATAACATCATTATCATTAATGTCACACTTTTTATATT
>NW_015649279.1:324182-324967 GCF_001515625.1 Sinocyclocheilus rhinocerous | reverse complement strand
ACTAATATAAATATTATTAATATTAATAATAAGAAGAAGAATGGTATATGTATGAAAAATATTATTGTTTATATATACATATAATTCTTTATTATTATTAGTAGTAGTACTATTATAGTTCTTGACATTTTATTATACTATTATAATTACTACTAATAATACTAAAATTTATTATTATATGCAATATTCTTATTATTATTAATCTTATTATTAGTAGTAATATTATAATTTCTATTAATATACAACATTCTTATTATTATTATAATTTTTAATATTTATAACCAAAATGAATTCTTAACGGAAAAGCGTGAAGCGGTGTTTTTCGCTCAGACTCACACTGGACGTTGAGCGTGACGCTGGCGTTGTAGCTCTCTCCTCGCGCGGGGTTTCGCGCCGCACACACCAGCTCTCGGTCCCAGCGCTTCGGCTTCAGTGTGAACGTGCTGTTGCGCTCCGATCCGTATTTAAGCGTTCCGGAATCCTGCGATGATGTCATCACCAGACGCCCCGCCCCCCGGCGGCCCGTCACCTCGCGCTGCCGCTCGCCGTTCAGGTACCAGGTGAGCAGGGGCGGGGCTTGAGCATCCCAGCCCTCTGATTGGCAGCTGAAGTGGTGAGTGACGTTCTCCTGTATGGTGACCGACGAGGTCCGCTGTCCGTCAATTTTGGGGGCGGAGTCAATGGATGCTGTCAGAGAGAAACATAAAGTCAAGCACAACTTGGAAACTTGTGTGTGAGTGAGTGAGTGAGTGAGTGAGTGAGTGAGTGAGTGAGTGAGTGAGTGT
>NW_015649279.1:316431-324082 GCF_001515625.1 Sinocyclocheilus rhinocerous | reverse complement strand
CACACACACACACACACAGAGGAGATTCTCAGACAGTCAACTGATACACAAGTCTACTGACCGTCCGCTATCACATGTAAACGAAGCAGTGAATCCTTCAGACTCATGCGTGTGTGATTGAGATGCATCAGTCAGCAACACAAAACACAGTGTTTCCAGTGTGATGCTGACATGCAGAACCATCATCTCACAGCTGCAGAACACACACACACACACACACACACACACTGATACTGTACATATGATGCACATCACATAAATCACACACACTCAGTGTTTTACCTCTGTGCACAGAGACGCTGCTGACTCTGACCGGTTGAGGAGCCATTCAGAACACACACACACACACACATACACACACACACACACGCTCATATGGCAAGCCGAGTTAACATTTAATCCTTAACACATACTAGTGCCTATTTTAATGCTACTAGTACTTATTTTAAGATACTAGCATCTATTCCATTAAGTACTAGAGCTTATTCTTTAGGTACTGGCAACTTTTTAAAGATGCTAGTTCGTATTCATTAGATATTAGTGCTTTTTTATTAGATGCTGGTACTTATTTCAGTAGTGACTAGTAATCAGTGTTGGGTACGTTACTTTAAAAAATGTTATTAATTACTAGCTACTAATTACATCTTCAACAATGTAATTAGATTACTATGTAAATTACTCTCTCTAAAATAGTATTGCATTACTTATTACTAATCACTTTGTAAATACCATATCAACCTCGACCAGTTGAATTATACAAGGATAGACATGAACCTGCTCTCTTAACTCTTTAAAATAAATAACATAAAATTACATCAATTATTCCTGAACTTAACAAATATAGATTTTGATATTGTTTTATATAGAAAAAATATACTGTTTTATATGGAATTGTTCAATAGTCTATACAGTATTAAATGCAATTACATTAGAAGTAACTGTAATCAAAAAAATTAAATTACAGTAATTAACTAATTAGTACTGCATTACACCCAACCCTGCTAGTAACTATTCTACTGTTACTAGTAACACGTTTCATATTTTTACCACTGACTTCTATGTGGATCTGTCATTCAGATATCAACTATTCAGTTCTGACTAGTATGTAAGTGATAGCTTCACTTGACGCTGACGGTGGACGATAACCTCCAATCACAATGATATCGGGACCATTTGAAAATTTTAATTGAACTGTCAAAGGTTCAAAACAATTTGGCTTGCTGCTAGATTGAATACAAGTACAGTTTAACGTCGACTTAACATAAATTGCTACTCCTCCACCTTTTTTTGTGCGATCTGATCTGTAGACGTTGTATCCCTCGATGTGTATCATGGAGTTTGTAATAGATTTATGTAACCATGTCTCCTACATTGTTAGTGATATTATCAGAGTTCGTTGACTCAGTCGGATGATCACTGCAGTTGGACGTTGCATAAGGAGCCAACTTTCTTTTTCCGTAGGCCCACAGGCATCGCAGTCCTCTCGATCCAACTCCCAGAATACAGAGTGCTTGACGAGTAAAACAATTCATGAACACCCAGGTTCTCATGGTGAAATCTCCGACAACCTGCTCCGAGGAAGTCACAGTGTTCGGAAGAATTGGAAAAATCCACAAACACGGCACATTTTCAGGTTCCTCAGCGCTTATAGGCACGTAGTCTTTTGGAATCCACCGTACCAGGCAGCCAAGCAGGCAAACAAATAAGAGATATATCCTAATTTTAGCAGCAGAATACAAGCGAAAAAGAGCATAAAACAACGACAAACAAAAGGTTACAAGACACGCATGTCACGCACAGCCGCCATCTTGGAGTGTTAATTACCATATACACACAGACACCATTGTTTCAAAAAGACACCAATGTTTCAGGAGTTTAGTACTCAGAATAGGACACATGATTATTAGATAACCGTATTTGGGTTGATGTATATGCTTTTATTATTTTTTTATTAATTGTTTTTTTCCCCCCAAAGCATTGTTAGATGCCAGTGTTTTCTGTAGGTATGCAAAGTTTTGGTTTCAAAAACAGTATCAGTAAACTATTTCTTATGATTTTAAATCTGCATTGAACTTCAGATCAATCTCAAAGTAAAAGGCGGTACTGATTTTGAGGTGGATGTGTTCAATTATTATCTACTTAACTCAAGTGATGAAGGATTTTGAAAGTCAGTAATCAGTGTTGAATACTACTGTAATGTAACCCTGCATGGTGTAAATGTTTGAAAATGATTAACAGTTGAAAACATTTATTTAGAAAAGTAATCAAAAAGCAATTAAAAGTAATCAGTTACATTACTTTAATAAAGTAATTGAAAAAGTTATACCCTACTAATAACTGCTCTGAGTCACTTCATGAGCATTTTACTTATTTTGAGAAAACTATCATCATATTATATACAAAGAGACACCAATGTTTCAAAAAGACACCAATGTTTCAGGAGTTTAGTACAAAGAATAGGACACATGCTTGTTAGATAACCATATTTGGGTTGATGTATATGCTTTTATTATTTTTTTATTAATTGTTTTTTTCCCCCCAAAGCATTGTTAGATGCCAGTGTTTTCTGTAGGTATGCAAAGTTTTGGTTTCAAAAACAGTATCAGTAAACTATTTCTTATGATTTTAAATCTGCATTGAACTTCAGATCAATCTCAAAGTAAAAGGCGGTACTGATTTTGAGGTGGATGTGTTCAATTATTATCTACTTAACTCAAGTGATGAAGGATTTTGAAAGTCAGTAATCAGTGTTGAATACTACTGTAATGTAACCCTGCATGGTGTAAATGTTTGAAAATGATTAACAGTTGAAAACATTTATTTAGAAAAGTAATCAAAAAGCAATTAAAAGTAATCAGTTACATTACTTTAATAAAGTAATTGAAAAAGTTATACCCTACTAATACATTTTAAGTAGGGTAACTTGTAATCTGTAACCAATTACATTTCCAAAGTAACCTTCCCAACACTGCGTACTAGTAAGTATTAATTAGATACAGTACTTATTTATTAAATAGTATTACTTTAAGTCCTATTATCTTTCAAAAGACTACCAGCACCTAAAGAGCAAGCACTAGTAGCCAACAAATAAGTACTAGTACTTAACAGAACTACTAGTAGCTAAAAAATACGTACTAGCAGCATGAAAATACATACTAGCACGTTTTATGGATTAAATGTAAAAAGGGCTTGCCATACGCAGAATAATCTGAGCTCGACTCGTCAGGTCTGCTGAACCTCTGCAGTGCAGATTCACATTCAGACCCGAGCAGCTGCACACAGAACTCACGATGAGGAAGAAAAGCATCAGTTTTGATTTATTCCTCAGTACAAAAACACTCACTGCGTGAAACCAGACGCTAACAAGCAGTTTCTCTCCCGAACTTCAGAATCAGTCCTGAGGTGAAGGCTGGTAACGCGTAACCTGCTACTTTTCCCTGACATTTATTCTGAGCATATCCATAATTAACAAACGTTCTCAGAAATAACGTCCACGTAACATTCCCTCAAAGTTAAGATCAAACGTTCTTCCAGTAGCGTTAATATAATGTTTGTTCAGCGTCATCTGGCCTTTAATAACGTTCTCAAAGCGTTAGCACAAAAACATTAGGTAACACTTAATTTTAGTGTCCTTGTTACACGTTACATTATAATGATAATAAATAATGCAGAATTACATGCAAGTAACCCTAAGACAAACCCTAATCCTAACCCATATAGTAAGTACAGGTAGTTAATTAATATTACTCAGTACTTGCAGTGTTGGGATAACGCATTATACAAGTAACATGAGTTACATAATCTGATTACTTTTCAAGTAACTAGCAAAGTAACGGGTTACTTTTTAATTTACAAGAAAATATCGGAGTTACTTTGTTTCCATGTGTTGAGTGACAGCTCTGGTGTTGCCATGGTGACAGAAATCAGGAGTAAGTGCAGAGCGTTGTGTGTGAACATGATCTTACTGTAGTTCTAGACTAAATATCAACATGTGTTTACTCATCTCACTGCACACAAACACATTGTGTTCCACAGAATCAATAAAAACAGTGAAAAGCAAACTCAGAATCAAACCTGCAATAATGTTAAATTACACAAACATCCTTTATGTATTTAATCCCATTTTATTAACCGATGTCTCTGCTGCTGACTTTCGATGATCCAGTTCAACCATACTAATAAAGACCTAAAATAAACATAAGATTTGCGTTTCATTTTGTTGTTGCTGAAGACTAATGAACTTTCTTCTTCTGTGTCCTATCCAGAAAGGCTTGTTTGAGCATGAATTTACATTTCCTTGGGAATGAACCTGAAGGAATGAAAGGGCTTTTATATTTGCCATTAATAGAACCTTTTTCATATTAAAAACAAGCAAGCCCAGCCCAGATGAGAAAAAGTAACGCTAAAGTGACGTAATGCATTACTTTCCATAAAAAGTAATGGAATATTGTAATGCGTTACTTTTAAAAGTAACTTTCCCCAACTCTGCTAAAATGTATAATTACACTGTAACAAGCACACCTTCAAATACTTTCATGTAACACTTTCTTTAAATGTTACAAATTGTTTCAGAACTTTCAGACAACATTCAAAATGTTTGCAAATTAGTAGAATGGAATGTTCCCTTAAAGTTCACTCAACCAAACTAAACGTTTAAAAAAAACCTGGATGTTTTGAATGTTCAGAGAACTCAGAAATAACACTTTCACAACTTATTTTTGTTAGCTGGCTCTGGCCTGAAACACATGCAGGTACCTCAGTGCTAACATTTGCTTATTTCTATAGCGCTTTATACAGTACAGATTGTTCCAAAGCAGCAAAATACAGGAAAATAAGAGTGTTGAAAATTCATCAATTATAAAACTAATAAAGCAGCTGCAGTCCTGTGAGTTACATTAGCAGAAGTGCTTCATAAACGAACACGGTGAAGGTGTTTTCTGGTTGTGTAGCACAGTATTACCATGCCATACCGCGGTACTGCCGCTGAAGGAACACACACACACCTCTGTCATAGTCATTTCTTTATTTATATATATATTTATTATTTCTCTCAGTTTGTTTGGAATCTTTTTTAACCATTGTTGTTGCACTTTAGTATTTTTCCAAAAACATAAAGCCAAAAATAAACAAAACAAAAGAAAATGACAAAGCTCTATAAAGGACAAGAGGGAGGAGCGTGACACAAACAGATGATGGTGCTCTTCATCACAGACTCGCACCCGTCTCTCAGACGATCACATGACAGTTATTGGATTGGTCAGACTGAAAAATCGTCCAATTTGGGCGCGTTTGGGCTTTAAACTCAGAGCGAGATGTGAAACGAAGCGTCCATCCGACATGACATCAGAACAGAAATAAAACCGCAAAATCAACAATATACAAAAGCTTTCCCAACAACATCCACAAAAAATAACCGATAAAGCTCTGAAACAGAAAAGAAGATGGCCCATGAGAAGGATCTGAGAAACTACCCACAATGCACCTGTCGTCAGACGGACGGACGGAATGAAGGAGGAGAACGAGAAACAGGGAGGAAGAGCGAAACCGAAAGGAAAGTCACAAAAACTGAAAGTGCAAAAATCACCGTGAGGAAACAAACGCGGCTGTTCTCTTGCAACACAGAGCGGTTTTAATAATAATCGTCATTCTTTTAATAATGTCATAACCATAAAACGTCTTTTACAGAAAACAAGAACAATAATGAGCATTATTCCTACAGAACATTAGCCATAAAAATGCGTTAAAAATAAAAACAGAAGTGAAGAAAGTGGAGAGCGAGTGAGAGTCGACTGTCCCGGCGGAAGAGGTCGATCGTGACCGGAATGATCCGCCGCGGCGCAGGCTTCACGTGAAATACTTTGGGTTTGTGGTGTTTGGTAAAGACGTCTCTTCGTGTGTGTGTGTGTGTGTGTTTACGTAAGACTCTGTGTTTGCCTTGTACATCGGAGTGCGCGACAGCACCGCTATGGCAACGGTAGGAGGGGTTTCGGATGATTACTGGGCTGCAGCCAATTGGAGACGCTCCCAGCGGAAGAGGAAGCCAGGAGCTCTGCCCCCTGCGTGCAGGCCACACCCACGACACCCCAACAGACAGACGATGAGGATTTGGCATGACAGCACAACACAGCAGACGGATATGAGCTTTATACAGCAAATACACCCCTGCGAGAGAAAAACACACAAACAAACACGTGTGTTAAAGTTACAGACGGAGTATCAGTTACATAAGCTGATGTTAAGTCAAGTCTGATAGCCCCGCCCCCTCCAGCATGTCATTAAGTGTCCATCATTCCATTTTCAGTTACAGCGTTAGTTCACCCAAAAATGTAAATTCAGAATTTACATTTTTGGGTGAACTAACCCTTTAAGTGCATCATTTAGGTATTTGAAGTGCGCTTTTTCTTTTTGGAATTTTCACTGTGAAAGCACTATCACATTATTAATACTACAAAACAGCACAGAATAGTGCATAAGTATGTGACCCTTTTCAAAATACACACTATGTTTGCATGCACCCTCATAATGCGATTATAATGAGATTTAGGCAATATATTAACACAATACCGCAAACTGATGTGATTAACTCATAATCATAGTAAAATATGCTTATTATAATCACAATAAACAGGCATGTTTACACCTTAAATACATTATCGGCTCAGACGTACACGGATGATGTTTTTCACACAGCTCCACTTCTGAAGATGAAAAACCATCCAATACATCCATGGAAATGTGTTTGGCATTTGTAGTTCATCATTTGTGTTGTGCATCGGTGTATGTGAAAAACTGGTAAAAAACTTCTTAGTTAATATCAGAAAAATGAAAATTAGAAGCCAATGGGAGTGAAAGGTTTTGCCTGAGTTGTGTGAACATCTCACGTTTTATCTTCATTCCTATCGTGCTTTATATGATGCAGATTGATTCAAAGCAGTGTCACAGTAATAAACCCATCAGTGACGGAAACTCAACTATGCTTCAGTTCTGATTCTAAAGACAACAGTGTCGTTACTGAGTCATATTAATTAACTACATGTACTTACTGTGTGGTTAGGGTTTGTCTTAGGGTAACTTTGCATGTAATTATGCATAATTAAATGTTTTTATAATAGTAAGTACATGTAACCTGTGTAACAAAGACACCTTAAAATTAAATGTTACCAAACAACGATAGTCATTGAATCCTGATTTGTTAATATAATAAATAATGAAGTGTTGGTGCACTGTACCTGTGTTCATTAGACCCCGGCCTGCTCCACGCTGTACTGCAGATCCGGGGTTTTGTAGCTTAGCAGCATGTCACTGGTGCAGGAGGAAGGGTAGCACGCGGCGGGGTGAACGTCTGCCTCCACGTCACACGCTAAACACACACACACACACACACACACACAACACCGTCAGTGAGAGAGAGAACACGTGTGTGTGTGTGTAGTGCGTTTACACACCTGACCCCTCCCTCTGCTGCAGCTGCTGGCTTCCTGTCAGAGACGATTGGCTGAGGATGTCCGACATGCGGGCGGAGCTTAGCGCCTTCCCAGCCAATAAGCTCATTCCAGACATGGGCTCCACCTGATCCTACAAAAACAAGAGGTCGAGAGGTCGGCACTGTAACTGCATCACACACACACACACACACACACACACACACACA
>NW_015649279.1:299176-316223 GCF_001515625.1 Sinocyclocheilus rhinocerous | reverse complement strand
CTAAAATAAACAAAATAAACATAAGATTTGCGTTTCATTTTGTTGTTGCTGAAGACTAATGAACGTTCTTCCTATCCAGAATATCCAGAAAGGCTTGTTTGAGCGTGAATTTACATTTCCTTGGGAATGAACCTGAAGGAATGAAAGGGCTTTTATATTTGCCATTAATAGAACCTTTTTCATATTAAAAACAAGCAAGCCCAGCCCAGATGAGAAAAAGTAACGCTAAAGTGACGTAATGCATTACTTTCCATAAAAAAGTTACGCAATATTGTAATGCATTACTTTTAAAAGTAACTTTCCCCAACTCTGCTAAAATGTATAATTACACTGTAACAAGCACACCTTCAAATACTTTCATGTAACACTTTCTTTAAATGTTACAAATTGTTTCAGAACTTTCAGACAACATTCAAAATGTTTGCAAATTAGTAGAATGGAATGTTCCCTTAAAGTTCACTCAACCAAACTAAACGTTTAAAAAAAACCTGGATGTTTTGAATGTTCAGAGAACTCAGAAATAACACTTTCACAACTTATTTTTGTTAGCTGGCTCTGGCCTGAAACACATGCAGGTACCTCAGTGCTAACATTTGCTTATTTCTATAGCGCTTTATACAGTACAGATTGTTCCAAAGCAGCAAAATACAGGAAAATAAGAGTGTTGAAAATTCATCAATTATAAAACTAATAAAGCAGCTGCAGTCCTGTGAGTTACATTAGCAGAAGTGCTTCATAAACGAACACGGTGAAGGTGTTTTCTGGTTGTGTAGCACAGTATTACCATGCCATACCGCGGTACTGCCGCTGAAGGAACACACACACACACACACCTCTGTCATAGTCATTTCTTTATTTATATATATATTTATTATTTCTCTCAGTTTGTTTGGAATCTTTTTTAACCATTGTTGTTGCACTTTAGTATTTTTCCAAAAACATAAAGCCAAAAATAAACAAAACAAAAGAAAATGACAAAGCTCTATAAAGGACAAGAGGGAGGAGCGTGACACAAACAGATGATGGTGCTCTTCATCACAGACTCGCACCCGTCTCTCAGACGATCACATGACAGTTATTGGATTGGTCAGACTGAAAAATCGTCCAATTTGGGCGCGTTTGGGCTTTAAACTCAGAGCGAGATGTGAAACGAAGCGTCCATCCGACATGACATCAGAACAGAAATAAAACCGCAAAATCAACAATATACAAAAGCTTTCCTAACAACATCCACAAAAATAACCGATAAAGCTCTGAAACAGAAAAGAAGATGGCCCATGAGAAGGATCTGAGAAACTACCCACAATGCACCTGTCGTCAGACGGACGGACGGAATGAAGGAGGAGAACGAGAAACAGGGAGGAAGAGCGAAACCGAAAGGAAAGTCACAAAAACTGAAAGTGCAAAAATCACCGTGAGGAAACAAACGCGGCTGTTCTCTTGCAACACAGAGCGGTTTTAATAATAATCGTCATTCTTTTAATAATGTCATAACCATAAAACGTCTTTTACAGAAAACAAGAACAATAATGAGCATTATTCCTACAGAACATTAGCCATAAAAATGCGTTAAAAATAAAAACAGAAGTGAAGAAAGTGGAGAGCGAGTGAGAGTCGACTGTCCCGGCGGAAGAGGTCGATCGTGACCGGAATGATCCGCCGCGGCGCAGGCTTCACGTGAAATACTTTGGGTTTGTGGTGTTTGGTAAAGACGTCTCTTCGTGTGTGTGTGTGTGTGTGTTTACGTAAGACTCTGTGTTTGCCTTGTACATCGGAGTGCGCGACAGCACCGCTATGGCAACGGTAGGAGGGGTTTCGGATGATTACTGGGCTGCAGCCAATTGGAGACGCTCCCAGCGGAAGAGGAAGCCAGGAGCTCTGCCCCCTGCGTGCAGGCCACACCCACGACACCCCAACAGACAGACGATGAGGATTTGGCATGACAGCACAACACAGCAGACGGATATGAGCTTTATACAGCAAATACACCCCTGCGAGAGAAAAACACACAAACAAACACGTGTGTTAAAGTTACAGACGGAGTATCAGTTACATAAGCTGATGTTAAGTCAAGTCTGATAGCCCCGCCCCCTCCAGCATGTCATTAAGTGTCCATCATTCCATTTTCAGTTACAGCGTTAGTTCACCCAAAAATGTAAATTCAGAATTTACATTTTTGGGTGAACTAACCCTTTAAGTGCATCATTTAGGTATTTGAAGTGCGCTTTTTCTTTTTGGAATTTTCACTGTGAAAGCACTATCACATTATTAATACTACAAAACAGCACAGAATAGTGCATAAGTATGTGACCCTTTTCAAAATACACACTATGTTTGCATGCACCCTCATAATGCGATTATAATGAGATTTAGGCAATATATTAACACAATACCGCAAACTGATGTGATTAACTCATAATCATAGTAAAATATGCTTATTATAATCACAATAAACAGGCATGTTTACACCTTAAATACATTATCGGCTCAGACGTACACGGATGATGTTTTTCACACAGCTCCACTTCTGAAGATGAAAAACCATCCAATACATCCATGGAAATGTGTTTGGCATTTGTAGTTCATCATTTGTGTTGTGCATCGGTGTATGTGAAAAACTGGTAAAAAACTTAGTTAATATCAGAAAAATGAAAATTAGAAGCCAATGGGAGTGAAAGGTTTTGCCTGAGTTGTGTGAACATCTCACGTTTTATCTTCATTCCTATCGTGCTTTATATGATGCAGATTGATTCAAAGCAGTGTCACAGTAATAAACCCATCAGTGACGGAAACTCAACTATGCTTCAGTTCTGATTCTAAAGACAACAGTGTCGTTACTGAGTCATATTAATTAACTACATGTACTTACTGTGTGGTTAGGGTTTGTCTTAGGGTAACTTTGCATGTAATTATGCATAATTAAATGTTTTTATAATAGTAAGTACATGTAACCTGTGTAACAAAGACACCTTAAAATTAAATGTTACCAAACAACGATAGTCATTGAATCCTGATTTGTTAATATAATAAATAATGAAGTGTTGGTGCACTGTACCTGTGTTCATTAGACCCCGGCCTGCTCCACGCTGTACTGCAGATCCGGGGTTTTGTAGCTTAGCAGCATGTCACTGGTGCAGGAGGAAGGGTAGCACGCGGCGGGGTGAACGTCTGCCTCCACGTCACACGCTAAACACACACACACACACACACACACACAACACCGTCAGTGAGAGAGAGAACACGTGTGTGTGTGTGTAGTGCGTTTACACACCTGACCCCTCCCTCTGCTGCAGCTGCTGGCTTCCTGTCAGAGACGATTGGCTGAGGATGTCCGACATGCGGGCGGAGCTTAGCGCCTTCCCAGCCAATAAGCTCATTCCAGACATGGGCTCCACCTGATCCTACAAAAACAAGAGGTCGAGAGGTCGGCAACTCACGTAAGCATCGTCGCAGGTCTGGATGGTGTGGTGTCTCTGTAATGATGCTCGCGGTCTGAAAGCGTCTCCCTGCGCGGCGCGTGAGCCGTAGCCGTTATGATCTCCCTCCATCACCCGACACTCTGCAGCATCAGCACACGCCTCTGACACACAAAACAAACACTGATTTCATTTTGTTTGTAGTGCAATATTATGTTCATGATAATTAAACACTTCATTATCATATGAGATACACATCCAGTCAAACGTTGGGAATAATTACGATTTTTAAAAATGTTTTTGAAAGAAGTCTCTTCTGCTCACAAAAGCTGGATTTATTTGATCAAAAATACGGTAAAAACAGTAATATTGTGAAATATTATTACAATTTATAACTGTTTTCTATGTGAATATATTGTAAAATGTAATTTATTTCTGTGATGCAAAGCTGCATTTTCAGCAGCTATTATTGTATTTTTGATCAGAAGTGACTTCCTTTAGAACATTTTTTAAAAATCTTTTTTTATTCCAACATTTCTTCAGGGAAGTTTTTACACAATCCCAGTTATATTTGTTGTGCATGCAGATTTAAATAATCAAAAAACATAAGTATATACACATACGACGTAATGCCTGTAAATAAAAAAATGCATATTTATGTTTTTTAAATATAATATGTACTTTGTTATAGAGTTTTTTCCCCTGTTATTGCTTGTCTTGTGAATAATGGTTTGACAATATTGTATATAAAGGGATAAAAAAAATAAACAATGGCAATTACAACTTTTAATTTCACAAATCTGACTTTTCCCATAATTCTGAATAAAAAAAGATAGAATTAAGAGACAGAAATTCAGAACTATGATATAAACTCGCAACTGCGAAAAAAGAAAGTCAGAATTTTGAGATAAAATGTTGCAATTATTTTTTAAATTCCCGGTCGAAAGCAAGCTTCCATTCAATCATGGCAGTACAGTACTGTAAGGAACTGAGACTGAGAGTAAACTGTATCGCCTCAAATTCTTTGTGTGCAAATTTAGGAAATTATATTTGATTTATGAATGTTTGTTTGAAATGTGAAGCACTTTAAACAAAGTCATGTCATTGTATTCAATAAAAAATGCTGTGCTTGATTTGGTTTATATTTTCTCACGGCGCCCTCTTGTGGGCTTGGGAGAAAATACAGTACCTGTTTCCCTTTGACATCTTTAGAATTTAAATATAATTTAAATATTATTAAGTGCAAACATTTCAAACATTTTGCCAGCCTTAATGGAACGAGACGTTCAGAGCTTCAGATCTGCACACACTTCTGAGGAGGCTTTGTCCCAGTTACACTAACTAGCTCTTAGAACTGCTTTTACAATGATTAAACAGCTGTTTGACCACTGTTTAACACCGTGTTAGTGGCCTACAGTAGGTGACGTAGGCATTATTACATTCTGATGAACGACTATGAAGACTCTCTGTAAGGAACATGTATTACACTACAGAGAGTCCACACTGTAAAAATCATTACAATGGTAAAAGACTGCAAAAATGCTATGGTAAAAACATGTTAATAGGTTAAATCTAATGGGATATCATGTCATTTTAGAGTAAAATACTGTAATGTATAGTTTTCAGACTAATTCTCTGTGTGACGGCTCATCATGTGACTTACTCTTTATTGTGATTTTTTTTGATCGTCAGTGAGAGTAAACACTCTTTTCTCTGTATGTACACTAGACACCCGTTATAAACACTCCCTGCTACAAAGACTCAATATGATAATATATGTTTACCTGTGCATTGCACTACAAATCAATATAGTCAAGATGGTTAACTGTTGTTTTTCTTATTCTTCTATTGTTGTATGTTCATATATGTTTATCTAGTATGTAGCACCGGGGTCCTGCGAGACACAACACTTCCTTCCACGATCTGTCCACACATGAAGCAGAATGACAATAAAGGCCCGTTCACACTGAGGGCGATAACTATAAAGATAACGATAAAGATATAGTTCTAAAAATCATTCTCAGAATTAAAGAATAGCAGAGTCCACACCACAGCTATAACGATAAAAGCACAGAGAAACGATATCGTTGGAATCACTTTCAGAACGATTTTTTCCAGCTGATGAACGATACAAACATTGACAGCCAATCAGAATCCATCCTGCTGTAAAGAGCTGGAGAATTTAAAGCGGCAGACGAGCGTGCGCTTTGAATAAACAAGACGATATCTTCCGCTGGTGTGGACGCTAATATCGTTATCTTTATAGTTATCGTTCTTGGTGTGAACGGGGCTTAGAGCTCGACTTGACTTGAACTGTAAGTGTGTAAGTGTAGTGTGTACCTCTGGCCGCCGTGCTGCTGCGTAAGTAGGCGTGTCTGTGGGTGGGGGAGGAGCCAAGGGGCGGAGCCAGCATCTCATGTCCCTCAGTGCAGGGGGCGGCGGCTTTGGCCAGCAGGCCCTCGTGATAGGCCGGCATCTCGTCCTCCTCCATGCTCTCCGAGTGAGGGGCGGGGCATTCGGGTGGGGTTCTGATCTGGAGCAGGTGATGGTAGTGCTGATGGGGCGGGGCCTGAGGAGGGGCGGGGTCTAAGCTCTCAGCCACTTGGCCGAGTTGCTGCAGCATCAGCATCTCCCCGTAGTCCTGTGGGTTGGTGGGCGGGGCCACGGCAGTGGTGGGCGGGGCCATGGCACCAGGGGGCGGAGCCGAGCGGAGGCTCTGGCGTTTGAGCAGCGCGGCGAGGTCCTGCGGAGGCAGGCGGAGGTCGGCGTGTCCCGTGAGTGAGTGGCGCGGCGAGAGCAGGCCCTGCAGGGTCGGCGTGACGTGTTGCTGAGCCGGACGATACTCCAGCGGCGTGGGAGAGAGCAGAGCCTGCTGCAGCGCAGACGGATAGCCCTGATAGCCCTCCAGTCCCGGCACCTTCAGAGACGGCCCCTGCAGGTAGGGGTTATACGTGCCGATGATGCCGCTCACGCCCTCGCCGAACATGTGCGAGGTAAACTGCTCGTACATAGCAGTGTGGAAGCGACTCAAGCTGCGACTGCAACACAAACACACGAGCACCACTGAGACCACAGGCTCTAATTAGCATAACCACACCCCCTACTATCATTATGTGGGAGGAGTCTAGTCTGATCTGACTCCACCCCTCTAACACTGGGTATGTTTACATGGACATCAGTAATCTAATTATTTAGCTTATTCTAAATAAAACACTATTATGATTATGGTGTTTACATGAGTTGCTTTTAGAATATTCCTTTCATGTTCCCGTTTTACATTATAGTGCATAGATCGATTAATGGCACACGTCATTACGCCCCCATCCGACGTCCCCTCCAGAATTTCACGTATCAACATACACTTCGTTTTCGTTATGGTGCCATATACAGTTTTGGGTGTTTCATATTTACTTTTACGAAAGCTTCAAGTGCAGTTAATTATTTGTCATGCTGTGCAAACAGATGACGGTGTTGTTAAAGCCATGCTCTTTTGTTTGCCGTCAAACGGTTGAGCACTGCTGTGTGTGTATCCAAAATGCGGCGAAAACTCCTAAACGACGGTAATAATGTGATTAAGGTGTGTACATGTTATACTGCACTTCCATAATGCGACTAAAATAGGAATACTCCACATGTCTTAATTCGATTTGTGTTTTCTTCCGAGTATGACTTTAGCCGGATTAAGGTAATCAAAAATCTCTGTTTACATGGTAGATTCTTAATCGTGTTAAAATCGGAATATTGTTGTCCATGTAAACGTACTGAGTGTTCTAAAGTCAACATGAAACGCTGATGTGTGTAATACAGGACTCTCAAATTCTAATTTCAAATATTAGTTAATTTTTTTTTAAGATGCACAATCAAATGCAGAAGCTGTGCATCCAAATTTTTATGTCAGGAGGTGTGAGATAATATAGTTTTTGTTAGCCTTTCCAATCAATTAGATGCTGCACTGCTGTGTTGTTAATTCAGAAAATGGTGTAAAAAGAGGGTGAATACAGTACGCTGTCTGTTGAAGCACTTGTTTTCTCATATTACTGATGCACCTTTATATACATGCACTTTTGCACTTAGCATAAATAGACACTTCGTTTTTTTATTGCCAGTGTATTGTAAATGTAAAAAAACCCCTGAATTTAGTAATTTGGCATTTTAACACTATTTCACTGAAAGTCTTTTATTGTAATTTTAAAATCAATCTGTAAACTTAAATCATTGCTACTGGATGGTAAAGTTCCATTAAATACAGCTGATGCTTTTTACTGTAAATTTCAGATTTTTTTTACACTGAATTCTGATTTCACGTTGACTTTAAAACACATAATACTGATATGAAAACTGCATTAATCAGTGATCCAGCGGTTCTCAACACTGTTCCAGGTGAAGCGTTCAGTGTTGTGAATCACTGCGTTCATCTGCTAACAGCACTGAGCATCTACTCCTCATCGTCCCGTCTCAGATCCGCTGGAGTTCAGATCTCCAGTGAACGCGACACAGGACGCTCATCTACTGCTAGCACTGGACATCAGCACGTCTCAAAGTACCTCAGCGTCCGGCGCTCAATCGTCTGGACTGATACACCGTCGTCTGGGAGAATCTCGCAATATTTACACAAATCATTTCCACAACAGATGCATTTAAAACATCTACAAGCACTAAATATGCTGAACTGCATTTAATCGAACATAAACAGCACTGATTCAAAATTAAGTAAACAATAAAACCATTTGATTCTTTTTTAAAAACCAAAAATAAAAGCACAAAACAAAACAAAACAAAACGAACAGAGCAATCATGAAGCGTTTCCGCGGCACTCGCGTCACCTGTGAGTTTCTGCGTTATCGGCGCTCAGCTGCTTCCCCAGAACTCTGTGAGAGGGCGTGGCTAGGAAGCCCTGCCGCTGGGCTCCGCCCCCCAGCTCCACCTCCTGCACCTGAATGGTCACCTGCTGCAGCGCGAGCGTGCGGGCGGAGCCTGGCGGAGGCTGTTGATTGGGCAGCGCCATGCGGGGGAGGCTGGTGGGGGGCGGGCTGGCACTGGGAGACTGGTAGAGGGCGGAGCCATGCTGAAACTGAACCGCAGACGGCCCACCTGTGGGAGGAGTTTAACACGTCAGCGTCACGAGCTACTGCATGTCAATCACACGACAGCTCCCGCTGACAGACACTGACCGTGTGCCTGCATCATCCCCTGACTCCCCGGAGGACTCTGATTGGCTGGCCTGAAGAGGTGGTTGTTGGGATGCGTAGGAGGAGGACTGGAGGGCTGAATACGCAACCTGAGAGAGAAAGAAGCACAGCGATCAGCATCTGTCCATCTGTGAGTGTGTGTGAGAGTGTGAGTGTGTGTCAATGAGTGAGTGTGTGTGTAAAAGTGAGTGTGTGTGTCTGTCAGTGAGTGAGTGTGTGTGAGTGTGAGAGTGAGTGCAAGAGTGAGTGTGCGTGCGAGAGTGAATGTGTGCAAGAGTGTGAGTGTGTGCAAGAGTGTGTGTGTGTGTGAGAGAGTGTGCGTGCGAGAGTGTGCATGCAAGAGTGTGTGAACGTGAGTGTGTGCAAGAGTGTGAGTGTGTGTGCGAGAGTGTGAGAACGTGCATGTGAGTGTGTGAGAGTGAGTGTGTGAGTTTGTGTGTGTGTGTGTGTGTGTGTAAGAGTGTGACTGTGCGAGTGTGTGTGCGAGAGTGTGAGAGTGAGTGCAAGAGTGTGAGTGCGAGAGTGAGTGTGTGCAAGAGTGAGTGTGACTGCGAGTGTGTGTGCGAGTGTGAGAGTGAGTGTGTGAGTGAGTGCAAGAGTGTGAGTGTGAGAGTGAGTGTGTGAGAGTGTGTGCAAAAGTGTGAGTGTGCAAGAGTGTGAGTGTGTAAGAGTGTGCATGTGAGAGTGTGTGAGAGAGAGTGTGAGTGTGACTGCGAGTGTGTGTGTGCGAGAGTGTGAGTGTGAGTGCGAGAGTGAGTGAGTGTGTGCAAGAGTGCGAGTGTGACTGTGTGTGCGAGAGTGTGAGTGAGTGCAAGAGTGTGAGACTGTCTGCAAGAGTGTGAGTGTGAGTGTGTGAGAATGTGCATGTGAGTGTGTGAGTGAGTGTGTGTGTGTGTGTGAGAGAGTGTGCAAGAGTGTGAGTGTGAGACTGTCTGCAAGAGTTTGAGTGTGTGTGTGTGAGAATGTGCATGTGAGAGTATGTGAGAGTGAGTGTGTGCAAGAGTGTGAGAGTGAGTGTGTACGAGAGTGAGTGTGAGAGTGTGTGTGTGTGTGTGTGTGTGCGCGAGAGTGTGAGTGTGTGAGACTGTCTGCAAGAGTGTGAGTGTGTGTGCGAGAGTGTGTAAGAGTGAGTGTGTGAGAATGTGCATGTGAGAGTGTGTGAGAGTGAGTGAGTGTGTGTGAGTGAGTGAGTGAGTGAGTGTGTGTGTTCACCTCTGTAGCTGGTATGTAAGGTGACTGCTGGGCTGGTTTTCTCCATGTCCCAAAGACAGGGCCTGCAAACAGGAAGTCAACATGGTCACATCCCTTCATAGTCACAGTCAGGAGTGTGTGTGTGTGTGTGTGTGTGTATTTATTTAACCCTATTAAACCAGCTGTTTCATCATCATCGCATCAAACCAAGTTGCATTCATTTAACTGTAACTCTTCAATCGTTCGCGCCATAGAAATAATTCAAAATGCTCCTGACAGCAGATAACTTTACGGTAATGTCCTGATTTCCCTCAGCAAACCGCTCAGCAGCTTTCGGGAAGCGTGAAAAGGAAGAATTTGAATAGAGAATTACAGAAAGCAACAGGTCAGAGAGTCTGAAGTCCAAAAAAATCATTAAAAAAAAACCTGAGTGAAAACTGAAACCCAGTGTCACAAAAAGACTTGTACATATGTAATATAGTCCAGTTTTCAAGTAGAATTGTTAGATTCTTACATTCATGTGTTTTCTGATTTTTAAAAAATAAAAAAACAGTAAAACGTATTCAAATTCATAAAATGTTAATCTATTTAAATTCTATTTACAAACTCTCAGCGCACAATAATGGTCAATAACTGCAATTAACTGAAAGCTAATTGTTTTCTGAAAAAAAAAAAAAGACACCTTGCACTTGAAGATATCATATAGTTTTAGAATTTTACAGTCAAAAGGATAAAACATGTAAAAACTTCCTATTTTAGCTGCAGGTTCTAAAGGGTTAACTGGTCAACTCCAGTCTCTATTGTCCATCACAGTATTCATAGGTAATGTGCCCCTCTGGCTCTTCTGCTGTAATGATGGTCTTGATTTCAATACTAGGAGTTTCCTAACCCTAAGTAACTAAAATAATTACAATTAAAACTTAATTAAAACAGATATAAGAGCTGATGGTCCTTCAGGGTTTCTGCTCTTTATAACCAATCAATCTTTAACAGTCGTTCATGATTCACTGGATCAGGATTTTAAACAATATATTTACAGTCTAATGAAATATTTTAAAGCTCTGCATTATTAGAAAAATGTATGTTTGTTATTAAATTGCCCATGGCTTTTATTCAAGATTTGAATCATTTCAATTACTTTCAAGTGAGTTCCGTGTGACAAAACCTGCCTTCGGTCACGTCCTTATTTAGAAAAGCGATTCATTAAGTAATGTCCTTTTTCATGTGTTTAGTGCGTGTAGTTATTTTTATCTATTCAAAAACAACAGAACCACATGCCCTACTTTGCATTCAATGAATGTGTGTCAGATCAGGGTTATTATAGTAAACTAAAACCATAAAAACCCATTTCTGTTACTTGAAATAAAATGAACTGAAATAAAGTAAAATATTTAAAAAAATTAAACTTGTTTCAGCTAGTTACCAAAACATTTTTTAATTTCATTTAGTTATTACACTTCATGTACTAAAATAACTAAAGCTGAAAAAAAAAAAAACACTATATAGACAAAAGAAAATAAAAAAAATCAACAAAATGGCAAAAGTATACAACAAAATGACTAAAACTGAAAAATGGAAATGGAAACAGAGAAGTGAATTGTAAGTCGCAGTATTAAACCGTGAGCGAGCCGGACCTGTATTTGCTGGTGTAGGATCTGCTGTTCTTGCTGGTAGAGGACATGCTGTTGCTGTGTGTGCTCCCTCAGACGCTCGTCCTGCGGAGCCGCGTACATCTTCTGAAGCTGCTCACACTCCTGCACACACACACACACACACACACACACTTTGTTTCTGTGAATTGTGGGGACTTTCCATAGACTTCTATTACTTTTATACTGACCAAACGGTATTTTCTATCCACTAACCCTAAACCTACCCCTTACAGAAAACCTGTTTGCATTCTTACACTTTCAGATAAACATCATTTACTATTTTTAATAATTTTTTTCCCTCGTGGGGACCGCAGGCCGGTCCTCACAATGTCAAAAATTTCAGGTTTTAATATCCTTGTGGGGACATTTGGTCACACACACACACACAATCACACACTCATGCACACACACTGACACACACGCACACACACAATCACACACACACTCTCACACGCACACACACTGAGACACATGAACACACACTGACACACATGCACACACACTCTCACGCACACACACAATCACGCACACACACACACACACACAATCAAGCACACACACAATCAAGCACACACACACTCACACGCACACACACACACACAATCAAGCACACACACTCTCACGCACACACACAATCACAGAGACGTCAAACGCCCCCTCAAATTTTTGAGCCAAGTGGATTTTGAATGCAGCTTCAAAAAGACAAAAAATATCAGAATAATACTTTTATATTTGATACAATCACACCAGTGCGATTAAAACGTTCAGTGCTGCACATAACCAACTGCTAAATTCAAATCTGCGTTCGCTGGCTGGTCACGTGTTTTTACAGTGCTGCGCATTTTAACCAATTAAGACATGATTCTGTTAAGCTTATAAATGCAATGGCCAATCAGAGGCGTTTAGATGAGTCATGGCTGAAACGCCACTGTTTTGTTCATCACGCGCGCTCTCTGACTGAATTCTCTAGCGAATTCTCTCATCAGAAACAACAAAGTGCAGATGTACGAATGTAAGTACTAAAGTGAGATATTCATTTCACACTGTAAACAGTTTCAGTGATTATAATGGGAGTTTCTGAGAGTGCTATCATACATCCGGCGCCAGGCGCGATGCAAATGTTTTTTGCTAGTTTCAGCCCGTATAGGCGGGTCCACAGCGCACGTACACTCTGCTTATTACACACAGGGACGCACAGCAGCACACAAACAAGCCAAATATTAAAAATTAAAGGATTGCAATGTAAAAGATTATTATTTTGTAGGCTACATAAACATAAAAATGCCTACATGTCATAATGGGTAGTCATTGCATGTATCAGAATTAGGCTACCTACTTGCTCGCGCACAAGCAGCTCCGTTTCATCTCTGAGAGCGTTCCGTCTTTGCGCTTGCAAATTCCGCCATGTAAATGGCAAATCCGCCATGGCACGAGCGCAACTGGCTCTTACAGGGAATGGGAGATGAGACTCTGATTGGTTTATTGCACGTTATGCCCAAAACACACTCATTACTCATTAAGAGAATATGGACAAACCTTTTAGACCACGCGCCAGGCACGCCGACCATTTTTCCCGTCGTTAAACTAGCAAAAGTGGATTTGGACACGCTCTAAGTGCACCTGCGCCGTGCGCTTTAGACCATGTGCTTAGGACGTTAAAATAGGGCCCTATAACTCTACAGACTGAAATCAGTGAAAATGTTCTTTGATAATGTAAGTTAAAGTTCAAGTTAATCAACAGCTGCCACCGCCATGTGCCGAATGCGTTTGCCTCGCGACCCGTCACTGCTATAGCAAACAGGTGGCGCGGCGCTTAAGTGCTGAGCGCTCCATTATGGATTTAAAGAGGGGATTAAACATAAGTTATGTGGCAAATAGGTAAATAAATGTAGAAATGCACTGTCTGTTTGTTTATATGCATTAATCATTTTTATGCATAGTTAGGCTAATAGATTAAACTATTAGGCTACTTTGCCCATCACCCATTATAGATCGCCATATTTCAAAAAAAAAAAAAAAAAAGTAAATAAAACATAAGCCTATATCAGTTATACAGTGCGATCGTGGCTGCTGTGTGTCACATGACAAGCATGACGAGCCACCGCCCTCCTTCACTCGTGCCCCCTCAAAAATAATGAGTGCGTGACGCCCCTGCTCCCTATTGAACATCGTAACATAAGCTTGTTTTTCATCAACCGGTCAAAATCTACAGCAGGGCACACAAATCCGGTCTGTTTTTAGTCCAGACAGAAGCTGCACACAGACAATGTAAATCCACTCTCTGACAGCAGGTGGCGCTGATGGAGCAGCAGAATTACAGCTGTTTCCCGTAATCTCCGTGCAACACCGTAAAACACTACTTTATTAGGTATTACATGAAGCGAAGATGAAAAAATGCCATCGAATCTTTTCTGAAGACAGTCATAACCTTCAGAGTTAGATTAATATAAATAATTCATTCATATATTCATTTGTATAATTCCTTTAGCCCTCTTTAAAAACCTCAGTTTTCCACCATGTTTTCACACAAAACTAAACTACTCTGTGACTGTTATTTAAACTCTGCTTCATGTTGGATAGTATTTATTTATTTATTGTTCAAATCGTGGTAATGGAATTCGATTTTAATGGTAATTAAAATATGAAATGGTAATATGAACCGTGGGGAATTTTATCATGATGTATGGTCAAACGCGTCACCTGACGAGGCTCTGGTGTCCGTACCTGTTTGAGCTGTCGGATCAGGCTGTTGTTCTCCAGCTGCATCTTGAACGCTTGGATGGTGGCGGCTCCGTCTGAGAAGCGTCTGACGGGAGAGAAGCGCTCCATCGGCAGGTGAAGAGTGTTACAGTCCTTATACGACGACCTGAGACACACAAACGCTCTCCGTTAACGAGACGTCATGCTGGAATAACGACAAACCGCTCGGTTAAACACCTCAAATCATCATCAGTGTTGCGGCTTTAGCTCCGAGTGTTAAACACTTGAACAAACACACACGTTTAACTGGTTTGATTTCATTTCTTCAGCATCTCAGCGCTTCTGAATTCATGCAGTGAAGCAGAAGACCAGCTGACTGAGAACGTGAACATCAGCACAACACTTAAACATGGAAACACATCTCAGATTTGACTGATTCTGTTGAAGCGCGTGACTGAACATCAGCTCAGGTGTTCATACATTGTTTCATAACGACCTCATATGGAGAAAAGATCATTTTAAATCAAGTTTTCAGCTCATTATGATTTTTCAGTGCACTGAAGCTTTCTGTGAAGCTCCTCTGGCTGCATACTAACATTAGTCCTGCAGTATAAAGTATGTGTACTTTGAACACTATATGTGACCCTGGAGCACAAAACCAGTCATAAGGGTTGTGCTGCAGGGACACAGATGTGTATTTTCTGTATTGATCTGCTGCATTACACGTACTGTATCCCACAATGACTTGATCTTTCATTTGCAATGATAACCGAAGCAGAAGAGACATCAACATCTTCGATATCTGATCAGATGTGATCATGTGACCGGCCACATACAGTATTCCCCAGTGAACGCAGCCAGAGAGATTTGAGAGGTCAGAGGTCACGTGAGTCTGTGTTTATCTGCTGCAGTGCTGTGTCCATCAGGGGGTGCAGTGACCTCACACAGCACTTCCTCCGCAGACAGGAAGAGACGCGCTTCATGATGTCATTCCTCTCAGCGCTTCTCCATCACAGCAGCACTTTCAATTACAGCTTAGGCTTAACTGCAGCACTTTTCACATTTAAATCATCTATATTTTTTACATTTATCTTGAAATCATTTAAAGGGAAACAAAACCACACTAAGCATTATGTTTTAGATCTCTGTGCTGAATAACACAAAACTGTCAAGCTCCAAAAATTAAATAGAGTAAAAAATAAATGCATACATAAATTATATATACAGTATATATATATAGTAATTTAACCCTATAAAGCCTGATGTATCATGTTTGATATCTCTAGGTTGTTAACATGATCAATCTTTGCTGTTAAACCTGTTTCACACTCAATCTCCTCCTCACTGTATCAGACTATATGAGCCATAAAAGCCTGATGGAGCAAACGATACTCAACATAAAACATAGTCTTAAAACTATTTTATAGATAGTAAGGATAAAGTAGATAGCTTAAGATAAAACCTAAATATTTTGTCTAAAGGTTAAATAAACCGTTTCAGTTAAAATATGTCAGGCTTTAACGGGGCAAAACGAAATAAGGACCAAATGTGGCCAATAAACACTCACTCACTTCCAGACAAGGGTTAGGTTAGGTTTAAGGTCATGAAAACTCTTAATGGTACAAAAAGTCTAAATTCTAAATGGTCTTAAATTTGGGGACGGAAAGACAAGAATTGCTATGAAATAATGTTCTTTTTAGCAGCATCATATGACCCCTTTAATATGTCGATTAAACTTTAAAAGGCTGTGATTTCACTGAATTAACTTGAGCGCTGCGCTGCTTTGTGTACAGTCATTGCCGGGGAAACCGCTATATTTCTGCCGCTCTGAAAGCGCCTCCTGCTGGCAGAGAACGAATTAGCTTTTTCAATAAGCCCTTTTGCTATTTTTGCTACATATTTTTAAATGTGAACAAGTGGATCGACAAGAAGATAATGCATTATAAAAATCTAAACAATTAAGACACTAAGATATATGTAATTTAATATAATGATTGATAATAATTGTTTAAATTAATATAATAATTGATACTTTTGACTCATTCCTTTTTTTAAAAACTGTTTAAAGACTGAAATGTGAAGTCTAGGTCTTTAAAGATTTGATTTTTAAAATCCTGCAGATACCCGGTTATACTATGGTACCATTTGGAGTAAATATTTTTTGAATAAGCCCTTTTTTACTGTCCTCTTAGGTTATTTTGAGAATGTTCTGAAGGCCACTAATAAAAAGACCTCTGTACATTTGTTTGTTGCAAATTTACAGACAATGCAATTGAGATGTTTACATTGGCTTGTTGGGGTAATATTGCTGTCAACTGACAACAAAGTTTTCCTTCTGAATTAGCATAACTGCACAAGTTTTCTAGTTAATAATATATTTAAAAACAAATTACATTAATTATAATTTGATTTCCTTCAATAAAAAGGAAATTTAGTAAGACGATGTAAAAGGTGTGTAGACGTGGATTAGTAATCTGGCCCCTTGGTATAAATGAGAAAAAATTCTGGACCTCGTCACTGTCAAAGTTGCCCATCCCTGTTCTAGAGTGTGTGTGTGTGTGTGTGTGTGGGTGTGTGAGTGAGTGAGTGTGTGTGTGTGTTAGTGTGTGTGAGTGTGTGTATGTGTGAGTGTTAGTATGTGCGTGTGAGTGTTGTGTGTATGTGTGTGCGTGTGAGTGAGTGTGTCTGTTAGTGTGTGCGTGCGTGTGAGTGAGTGAGTGTGTATCTGTGAGTGAGTGTGTGTGTTAGTGTGTGTGTGTATGTGTGTGCGTGTGAGTGAGTGAGTGAGTGCGTGTGAGTGAGTGAGTGAGTGTGTGTCTGTTAGTGTGTGCGTGTGAGTGAGTGAGTGAGTGTGTGTGCTAGTGTGTGTGTGTGTGAGTGAGTGAGTGAGTGAGTGAGT
>NW_015649279.1:297222-299109 GCF_001515625.1 Sinocyclocheilus rhinocerous | reverse complement strand
ACACACACACACACACTCTCACACACACTCGCACACACACACACACACACACACTGCCGTACCTCTGAACGGCCTCCGGATCGGGTTCGGCGTCGGACCCCTCCTCATCCACCGGAGCCACATCCAGGATCGGATGCTGACAAACACAGAGACATGCGTCAGAGCTCACTGATAAATAAAATGCAATTAATACTTTGGACTATTGCATTATTCATTTTAACCTTTGATATTATAGTAATGTATGAGCTGACAGCATTAATTGACAGATTGTTTGACGTAATGTAGCCGATATATAGCCAAACTAATTGATATGGAATCAGAAATGAGCTTGTGAATCAGAATGTGCTCTACTCCAGATCCTGATCTGATGAACATAACGTCACTGTGCTGATGAATGTCATGTGTGATCATGAACGCAGTACGTCATGCTCAGCTGTGAGAAACAGGAGGATTGTCTCACCGGGATGGTGACCAGCGGCGACTGACCGCGCGGCCTCTTCAACAGCTGCTGCGCGTGAAGCTGAATGTTGGCTCCGCCGTCAGACGCCCGGCGGCCCAGAGGACCCATGCCATTCAGCAGCTGCAGGGTGGGAGGCTGCAGGAGAGACTGTTCCTGCACACGACACACCACACACAACATACAACACACACGACACACAACAGGTGATCTCAGCATCAGCATATCCCAGCGTATATACAGTGCTGGCCAAAATGATAGAACACTAGTAAAGCAGATAGCAGCTAAAAATGGATAGCAGCTAAAAATGGTTTTAAGTCAGATATTTCTATCTTTTGCTGTAGTGTGTCAGTAGGAAATATCAGTTTACATTTTCAAACATTCATTTGGCCATTAATTGTAATAATGCAGTGAGATGTTAGTGCTGCACACAGAGATGTGATCTGATCATCATCAGTCTGTCTGGAGTCACATGAAGAAACAGAACAAACTGAGACAGACTCAATCCAGAAGAACTGACGCTTCAAGAAACCTCCTGCAAAGCTCCTGAGAAACTCTGCTCAAGTGCACTGAGAGCAAAAGCTGCTTTAAACACAAAGATGCTCTCACCAAATGTTGAATGTTTGGAAATGTAAACTGTAGAGATGTAATGATATCAAATTCTCATGATACAATAATATCGCGATATGACGTCCACAATACGATATTTATTGTGATATTTAAAAAAAAAGACAAATTAAGAATTGGGGAAAAAAATTAACATTGCGTACATTTTAAAGTTAAATTATTCTAATTAATGCAATTTGAGAGTTCAAAATTAAGAGCTCCATCCCATGTTCTTAACTAGGAAACACAAGTCAGAAAAAAAGTCAGTGAATTGAACCCTCAACCCTGTTTTTATTTGTGATATAGTGTCTCAGTATAAATTACAGTCACACTGGTGTTTTAGGAAGCCAAACAAATTAGAATATAATAATAATAATAGCAACAATGACAGTAATAGCCACATATTGTAAAACAATTGCACTGTAAAATAAATGAAAATGAATATTTACACTACAGCAGGGAAATTACAATACTTCTTTCCTAATTTCTACACTTGAAAGAGATATTGTGAATCTGGACTGCATTTAAACCGCTAGCTGTCAGCGATTCATAAACTGCACTTTAAGCTTTTATTTAGAAGGAAACTCCAGCTTCAGTGAAAACATGCTCACAAAAACACGTCTCGCTACAAATCTAGTGAAGCGCTGTAATCATCTGCCGCTGAAATAAAGCATAACTGGTGTCTGTTGTGTTCCCAAACGCGCGCTAAACTCACAGCACGTGAAATAAAGGAGTGGACTGCATTCATTCAGTGTGAACGAGTCGTTCTGAGACGCAGAAAACACCGGATCACGAGCTGATCGTCTGAACCAAGTGTGTGCTTC
>NW_015649279.1:294120-295067 GCF_001515625.1 Sinocyclocheilus rhinocerous | reverse complement strand
CGCTAAACTCACAGCACGTGAAATAAAGGAGTGGACTGCATTCATTCAGTGTGAACGAGTCGTTCTGAGACGCAGAAAACACCGGATCACGAGCTGATCGTCTGAACCAAGTGTGTGCTTCACTTTAAAACACACAGCAAAAACAGACTTGATAGGAATTAAGCCATATTGTGCTTTTCTGTCGTTTGACAGATAAAGTACTGTGCCAAAGCATAATGACCCAAAACACAACTTTAAATACCTTTTATGTTAGAATAAGAAGTTTAAATATATATTTAAAAACTACACTTTTTCCTGGAAGACCTATCGTTTCATATCGTCATGTGACCGCGATAATATCGAGACAGTTTTGCTATCGCGATATTTCGATATTGATAATATCGTTACATCCCTAGTAAACTGATATTTACTACTGACACTACAGCAAAAGATAGAAATAGCTGACTTAAAACCATCTTTTAGCTGCTGAAAATACTAGTGCTCTAATCATTTTGGCCACCACTGTCTGTCTGTGTGTGTGTGTGTGTGTGCTTTACCTTGTACTCCAGCTGCTGCGTGGGCTGCAGGTTCGGGGTCGGCATCAGATGCATCTGCGCCATGGTGGGAACCAGCGGCGGGAAGGGCGGCTGAGGGGCCACACGCGGAAACCCAGGGGCCAGTTTCTGAAGATCCTCCTGAATCTCAGCCCTGACGAACACACACAACATCAGTGCTGGAGAAAGGTGGGAGGGGTTAGAGTGAACTGGGAGTGGCTTGACTTGGGAGGGAGGGGTTTACAGTGAACTGGGAGGGGTTTACATTAGGTGGGAGGGGTTTATAGTGAATTTGATGGGACTTTAGTTAAGTAGGAGGGGTTTCGAGTGATTTAGAAGGGACTTACATTAGGAGTGGTTAAGAATGAACTGGAATGGACTTCAGTGAGGTGGGGGGGGGGGATTATAGTGAAT
>NW_015649279.1:293146-293782 GCF_001515625.1 Sinocyclocheilus rhinocerous | reverse complement strand
GATCAGATCAGATCTCTGTGTGCAGCACTGGCTGCTGTCAGACAAAAATCTCATTGGATTATTACAATTAATGGCAAAATGAATGTTTGGAAATATAAACTGATATTTCCTACTGACACACTACAGCAAATGGACTTAAAACCATTTTTAGCTGCTGAAAATACTAGTGCTCTAATCATTTTGGCCACCACTGTCTGTCTGTGTGTGTGTGTGTGTGTGCTTTACCTTGTACTCCAGCTGCTGCGTGGGCTGCAGGTTCGGGGTCGGCATCAGATGCATCTGCGCCATGGTGGGAACCAGCGGCGGGAAGGGCGGCTGAGGGGCCACACGCGGAAACCCAGGGGCCAGTTTCTGAAGATCCTCCTGAATCTCAGCCCTGACGAACACACACAACATCAGTGCTGGAGAAAGGTGGGAGGGGTTAGAGTGAACTGGGAGTGGCTTGACTTGGGAGGGAGGGGTTTACAGTGAACTGGGAGGGGTTTACATTAGGTGGGAGGGGTTTATAGTGAATTTGATGGGACTTTAGTTAAGTAGGAGGGGTTTCGAGTGATTTAGAAGGGACTTACATTAGGAGTGGTTAAGAATGAACTGGAATGGACTTCAGTGAGGTGGGGGGGGGGGATTATAGTGAAT
>NW_015649279.1:290180-293110 GCF_001515625.1 Sinocyclocheilus rhinocerous | reverse complement strand
GGGGGGGGGGGATTATAGTGAATTGGGAGGGGTTTTAAATGATTTGGGAGTGGCTTCAGGTAGGTGGGACAGATTTTGAGGGAACTAGGAGGGGCTTTAGTTAGGTGGGAGGGATTTAGATTAATTAAGAAGGGACTTATGTTAGGAGGAGTGGTTCTAAAGTGAACTGGGAGGCGCTTGTGTTAAGTGGAAGGAGTTTAGAGTGAAGTGGGAGGAGCTTTGGTTACGTGGGAGGGGTTTAGAGTGAACTGGGAGGGACATGAGTTAGGTGGGAGTGGTTTTAAGTGATTTGGGAGTGGCTTCAGGTAGGTGGGACAGATTCTGAGGGAACTAGGAGGGGCTTTAGTTAGGTGGGAGGGGTTTAGGGCAAACTGGGAGGGACTAGTTAGGCTGTAACTCCAGCTGGAGGTAAAGAGAGCAAATAAAAGACAGGAGAAAGAGAAACATTGGCTGGGATGTGCGGTACCTGGGGTCAGGTACACCGACCGTGTGGCGTCTCATGGACAGGTATCGGGCCATCGCCTCTGGACTGGGCTCTTCTCCCTCATCGCTGTCCAGAGCCATCGTCCCGTCCGTCTGAAACACACACAACACACACACACACACACACACATAGGGTCAAAAACAATCCGTCCTGCATCCTCACACTCCAGCCTGATTTATTCTCACTGACTGTGAGCTGAAAGCAGTGTCGCGCTCACCTCAACGATCTGATTCTCGGGGTTTATGAGCTGAACCTGCGGTACCGTCATACTGACAGCATTACTCTGATCCTGCAGGACACACACAAACACACGTGATGAAGCAGATCAACCAATAATGGACTAATGGTCCACTAATGGACTCTTCAGGACACAGTTTTTTTCAAAATGTCTATATAGTTTTTTTTAAGTTTTAGTTCATTTAGTTAATTATTTTAGTACTTTAACTTAAACTAAATTAAAATGTTGCTTTGTGAACTAGCTGAAATAAAATAAAATAAAAACCTTAAATTAATTTCTGTTAATATTTATTTTTTATTTTAAGTGATGAACTTTTACATAGTTTCGGTTTAGATAATAATAATAACCTTGGTGAAAGACGCGTCTTTATCATTATAAATAGATTTTCATCTAGCTGTCTTTTCATTTTGAATTGAACATTTCAAATCTGATCCAAATTCTGGCTGCTCGGACTGAAACTAATCCCTTTTGTAAGTGATTTCAGAGCAAATACAGAAAGAAAATGACTATCAGAAGGCTGAGAAACACTGTATCACATAACCAGAATCCTCTGACAACCCCACAATCCCCTTCCTCTAGAATCATCGTTAGTTCTACAGAAGCCCATGGCTCTGCATTCATACAGTATGTAAATGAGGCACTCTGGAGCTCATGCATATTCCTCTCATCAGGAATCAAAGGTTGCTAATGGTAACGGCACACACCTGCACGGCGTTGAGCGGGTAGAGGGGGCGGGGCGTGGGCGGAGCCACACACAGGTTCTTGTGCCGCTTGAGTTTGTCAGACAGCAGACTGTAGGTGGCGCTGTAGTGATCGTACGCATCGGTGTGCAGAGACTGAGAGGAGAAACACAACCATGTGAATGTTCCAGAAGAGCTCATCTGAATGAAGGAGGGGGTGTGTGTGTGTGTGTGTGTCACCTGTAAGGTCCGCTCACGGTCAAAGCCCATCTCTGACATGGCCATCAGAACCTGCTCGTTAATTAATTCCGTTTCTCTCTCCACCTTCACCTGCTCACATTCTGCTATCAGCTGACAGAGACACAGGCAAATCAGCAACATTTCTACACATTGTTAAGTAAAATACTGTATCAGGCCTAAGAACAGCTGACTGACTCGGTCAAACTCGGGGTCGGGGTCTCCTTGTCTCATCCACTTGTTCTTACAGATCTGCTCCATTGAAAGCCGTCGACTGGGCTCCAGAACCAACATGTGTCTGATCAGATACTCACAGTCTGAAACACACACAAACACACGTCAACCATGGGTCGTGGCTTGGCAAGACAAGTATGTGTTTGTGTGTGTGTGTGTGTGTGTGTGTGTGTGTGTGAGTGAGTGAACGAATGTCAGTATGCAAGTGCAATGTGTGTTAGGGATGTGCGCGACGACTAATTTGACTGACGTTTAAACGAAAGTTTTGTATCCGACTAGTCTAAAAGCAAGAAACCCCCAAAAGATGGTAAGAAAAAAAAACCTCTGTGCGTGCGTGTAGCATATATAATAGCCTATATTTGAAATACTTAATCTATGAATCACACTGTCAAATCCCTCAATGAATTCCACTTGCCGCACACTTGCCTCACGTTATCATCATTTCATTTTAGGCGGTCATAAAAAAAAAGAAAATAAAAAAAAAGAAGAGCATACACTCAACGTCGGCCAAAGCATAGTTTATTTATTCAAATCAGCTGGGGAAATGCAGAACAATGGAAAATCAATCAATAGCCTGACAGAATTCTTAATCTTCATATAACGTTAGCCAACATATTAAAACAAGTCAAAAACAATAGGAAGGTTTATCAAGAAATAGCATTAAAACGGCTTTTAAAAACATACTTCGTGTAGGCTATATTGACTAAAAAACAAATCAATGCCCATTTTACTTACTCAAACCATGCGTTATTTGTTCAGTGAAATTATCAACGTGGTCTGGTGAAAACACCCCCCCCGGCTGGCAGAGAATTAATTTGCATATATATGCTGCCACAAATAGAGTGCAAGTCTGTGGGAAACACTGTTACCCATATGTCCACTTTAGGTCCATCGTATTCTTTTCCCTCGAAGAGTTCGGGTGCAGCGTACGGAGGACTGCCACACCACGTCTTCAGCAGCTGTCCTCGAGCAAACAGATTACTGAAGCCAAAATCTGAGGAGACAGAGAGACGGCCAGGTCAAACTCACTCACTCACTCACTCACTCACTCACACAC
>NW_015649279.1:289885-290170 GCF_001515625.1 Sinocyclocheilus rhinocerous | reverse complement strand
TTTATGAATCCAAAATGCTTCTCGTTTCAATAGTTCTTTATTTATATTACCTCCTCTACGTGACCCAAAAACTTCCTCTATTCCTATACATTCCAGTTACACACAGTTACACATTCCAGTTACACTCACTCAAATACACACTCAAATACACACTCACACACACACAGACAGAGTGTTGAGTTGGTGTGTACGAGAGAGTCTGTGTGCACGAGTGAGTCTGTGTGAGTGAGTCTGTGTACGAGAGTGAGTCTGTGTGTACGAGAGTGAGTCTGTGTGTACGAGAGT
>NW_015649279.1:282846-288793 GCF_001515625.1 Sinocyclocheilus rhinocerous | reverse complement strand
GAGTGTCTGTGTGTACGAGAGTGTCTGTGTGTACGAGAGTGTCTGTGTGTACAAGAGTGAGTCTGTGTGTGTGTGTACGAGAGTGAGTCTGTGTTTGTACGAGAGAGTCTGTGTGTGTGTACGAGAGTGAGTCTGTGTGTACGAGAGTCTGTAAGTGTGCGAGAGTGAGTCTGCAAGTGTACGAGAGAGAGTCTGTGTGTACGAGAGTGAGTCTGAGTGAGTGTGTACGAGAGAGTCAGTGTGTACGAGAGTGAGTCTGTGTGAGTGAGTCTGTGTGTGTGTGAGTGAGTGAGTCTGTGTGTACAAGAGTGAGTGAGTCACACAAAAAGTCACACACGCACACACGCACACACACACACCTGCAATCTTGATGTTGAGGTTGTGGTCCAGCAGCAGGTTTTCTGCCTTCAGGTCTCTGTGGACGATGTTCCTGCAGTGACAAAAATAAACCGCCGCTACGATCTGCTTGAACTTCCGCCGCGCGTCTTTCTCCGCCATCCGTCCGTGAGCCACGAGATGATCTGAGAAACACACAGGAGCAGAAACACCTCAGAGACGTTCAACACTGTTCTGGTGAACAGATTTTTCTGAATCAAAGTCCTGTCTCACCGAAGATCTCTCCTCCGCTGGCGTACTCGGTCACCAGATAGATCAACCGCTCCGTCTCCATCACCTGCCAAACACACACAGACTCAGCCAATCACACTCAACCGAACACAAAACACAGACCAATCAGCTGCAAGCGTGAGGGAGGGGGCGGGACCTGGTACAGACGGATGATGTGAGGGTGTCGCAGCATCTTCATGATCTGAACCTCCCGGAAGATCTTCTTCAGATTCTCATCGTCCAGCTGAGTCTTATCCACAATCTTGATCGCAACCTGAGAGACAGATCACAATATCAGCATAAACACTAATGTACTTTATTAGCATAAATACAGGCTGTTTACGGCTGCCAAGCAACATGATGATCAAAAAGCATCTATGAATGAATTCATGTTAAATTCAACTGATGTGCAGATACTTGTGTGTGTGTGTGTGTGTGTCAAATCAGATGGGTGGATTGTGTTTTATGTCTGAGAGACAGACAGTAAATCAGATGGAGAAGAAGTAGACAGCAGCGACTGTTCCAGTAACGCTGACGCACAGTGTGTGTGTGTGTGTGTGTGTGTTTGTGTGTATTTTAAGCATGCGCTTCTATTAATATCACTGGATCTGCTCCAGCTACAGTGATGCAATCAGACTCCAGCTGACACTGTGCGGTCTGAACAACATCTGGACACACACACACACACACACACGTATAAAATTATTACAAGAACCTAGTGATGAATTGTACAAGAAAAGAAATTTAACAAGAGTGCAAAGAGAAGCTTTATCAGCATTACTAAATGATCCGACTTTGACTATTCAACGAGCAGATAAAGGTGGAGGGATAGTGGTTATGAATACTAATACATACGTTGAGAAAATAAAAGGGATGTTACATGATGAGGCATTTTTATAAGAAACTTGTAAAATGTTTACTTTGAGCCGAAACGTTTGTGTCTTTTCCCATCAGTAATGAATGTAAAATAAAAGAAAAAAGAAGATTGTTCTCGTGAGTGCGGATCATAATTTCCTATACTAAGTAACTCAACAGATTGACGCACCAAAATAAAAAGATCAAGTAACGCAAGAGTGCAAACGACGTTGTTAAGCATTTTGGCCATTCATTTAAATAACGATGGTCTTTTGAAAACAGGTTTCAAAGTAGTGTCTCTTTACAAAAGCGACATCGCCAACTACTGGCCTGGCATGACTCATGCCGCATTTTTAACGAGTTTTTGCGCAGATCCGTGTGAACAGGGATTGTTTTGACAATTCTGTTGTTGTACAAAATTTTTCAAAAACAAAAGAAAAATGTTTCTGTTTTGTAGCACATTGTTGTCATATAAACGTACCCCAAAGCCCAAAGTATTCTTCACGTTTTACGCGTATGCGAGGGACAGTGTACAGTGCTCAGACTCAGAATAGTATGCGTTCCACTAAATTTTTGTAACATTGTGTACTTTGTACGCGCAGGTCGCACATGTGCATTGAAGTAATTTTGCAGTAATCAGTTTTTCCACAAGGTGGCAACACTATCCCGGGCCGTTGTTTCACAGTAGAAATGAAACTACAGAAACAGAACAACAACAAAAACATAGCGGAAATCGCAACAACAGACGCTCACAATGACAAGCGCTTGTGAACGAGAGGGTATGAGACAGCTCAGCTTTGTTTCAAAAGAGTTCAAAAATATTAGTTATCGGTCATAAGGAAACAGGGAAAAACAGAGCAGACACTGGACATGGATGACGCTTTCTAGAGCGCATGTGTCGAACGCGCGCATACACGCGCATCAAATGGAGTATACTTCGAAAGGCTACGCGTTCGACTGGAAGAAAAAAAAAAGGAAAATGAACGGTGATCGGTAACACTTCACAATGAGTTAACAATAATTAATGCACTTAATGAACACTAATTAATAATTAATTAACTAACAACAAGCAATACATTTGTTACAGTATTTTCCAAACTTTGTTAATGTTAATAATAAAGCAACTTTAATTTTTTTAGCTCATATCAGCTCAGCTCCATTAAATAACAGATTTTGGATTTGAATACTGTACTTGTAAATGTTGAAACTACATGTTTCTGAAGTATTTTACTTTATTAGTTCATGTTCAATAAAAGTTAACAAAAGGACGTTTACTGTGCAGAGTCCAGAAATATTCCAGATCAGTTTCTCACATCACATTCAAAACGATGCGTAACTACAAAAAGAGCAGCTCATGAACCTTACACACACACACGCTCTAAATAAAACACAGAACTCAACTGATATCCTTACAACACACTCACACACACTCATATTCACACTCACTCATATTCACACACACACACACTCATATTCACACACACACACACACTCATATTCACACACACACACACACTCATATTCACACACACACACTCTCTCTCTCACACACGCACACTCATACTCACACACACACACTCACTATCCGAGTGGACGGGACAGGGACAGAGAAAGGAAGCACAGGAACATGATTCAGCATGCAGCACACGGGGATTATTGGTGTGTGTGTGTGTGTGTGTGAGTGATGTAATGCTACATTTATCAAAATCTTTTTGTTTAGTTTTTTCCCTTTTGGAAAGTCATAGAAATACTACCATATGTGTATAGAGTGTGTGTGTGTGTGTGTGTATATATAGAGTATGTGTGTGTGTATATAGAGTGTGTGTGTATATATAAAGTATGTGTGTGTGTGTGTATAGAGTGTGTGTGTGTGTGTATATATAGAGTATGTGTGTGTGTGTAATGTGTATATAGAGTGTGTGTGTGTGTGTATATAGAGTGTGTGTGTGTGTGTGTGTGTATATATAGAGTATGTGTGTGTGTGTAATGTGTATATAGAGTGTGTGTGTGTGTGTATATAGAGTGTGTGTGTGTGTGTGTGTGTATAGAGTGTGTGTGTGTGTGTGTTGTGCTGAGTAAGCGCCTGTTTCCTGCACACAGAACAAGCCAGCAGAGAGAATCACACACACTGGTGTGCACCGCTGCATGTTGAGCCGCAGACGCTCTGCTCTAACGTCAGCGTGACACCGCTAGCAGCATCCGACTGAAGCTACAGCAGCCGCGACACACTCAACGCCTCAGAATATCATCAGAACACAGGATCACACATCATTGGAGCACACACACGTGACGGTATCAGCAGAAACACTGTCAGGGTGAGACATCCGCAGGATCTGTCCCATCACCAACACCACACACTCACGTCAGCATCAAATCTGAACAAACTCTGAACGCTTTATTTATTTCATGACAATTAAGCACATTTACCTCAAACTTCATAACTGTCACTTTTTTTATTAATGTACTATAGTAGTTATTTTTTTAATTATATATATTTCAATTGTGAAATATTATACATCATGCTACACTACTGTTCAAAAGTTTGGGTTTTTGAAAACAAAAATTAATACTTTTATTCATCAAGCATGCATTAAACTGATCATTTATAATGTAACAAAACATTACTATTTCAAATAAATGCTGTTCTTCTAAACTTTCTATTCATCTGTGAATCCTGAAAAATAAAATGTATCACAGTTTCCACAAAAATATTGTGCAGCACAACTGTGTTCAACATTGATAATAATCATAAATATTTCTTGAGCAGCAAATCAGCATATTATACTGATTTCTGAAGATCATGTGACACTGAAGACTGGAGTAATGATGCTGAAAATACAGCTGTGCATCACAGAAATACATTACAGTTTAACAGATATTAACACAGAAAACAGCTGTTTTACACTGTAATAATATTTCAGCATTTTTACTGTGTTTTCAATCATATAAATGCAGCCTTGATGAGCAGAAGACACTTCAGACATTAAATCTTCTGAACACAATCACAGTTTCCACAAAAATATTGTGCAGCACAACTGTGTTCAACATTGATAATAATCAGAAATGTTTCTTGAGCAGCAAATCAGCATATTAGAATGATTTCTGAAGATCATGTGACACTGAAGACTGGAGTAATGATGCTGAAAATACAGCTGCGCATCACAGAAATGCATTACAGTTTAACAGATATTCACAGAGAAAACAGCTGTTTTACACTGTAATAATATTTCAGCATTTTTACTGTGTTTTCAATCACATAAATGCAGCCTTGGTGAGCAGAAGACACTTCAGACATTAAATCTTCTGAACACAGTGTATTTACTGCACTGTCACTGATTAATTACTGCTGTCTAACTGTAATGATGATCAGTGTTAGTAATCACCAGAATCACACAAACTCAGATGTAAATGTCTGGATGCATTACAGTAATCAGAATGAGATTTGATTTGCATTACGCTAATGAAATATTAGAGGAGAAAGTGCTTAACTGTCATAATTCCAACAATGCAAAATATAGTTTCATATTGCTTTTCCTTTCATTTGCGATGAAAAATAAGCTGGTCATGTTCATGTGAACAATGACAGAATGTACTATAACTGACCATCACACACACACACACTCTTTCTCTCTCTCACACACACACACACACACACACACACACACCTGTTCTCTGACATCAGCCTGGATTAAGACACGGACAGATGAGAGAGAGAGAGAGACATTCCAGATGAGAGCAGGTCTCAGCATGTTAACTGGCTTACACAGCTAAGCGTCTGCGCTCACACACGTCACTGCTGAACACACACACACACTCACACACACACACACACACTCAGACCGATGGACGACTATCAGCTCAGAGTCTGAGACACACTGATGTTTATCTGAAGACACACAAGCACCAATCACAGCTGGCCTCTAGATCATGTGACAGTCCTGATCTGCAAGCGCAGGATCCGGCTCTAGCTATCTCATCCATTTTATTTATTTTTTAACTGAGGAATCAAAGTTTTGAATAATAACATTGGCAAATGTTACAATTAGACTCGTCACCGCCAGTGTTAAGAGTTGATGTGATGTGCCGCTCTGTGAAGGAGCGTAACGCAGAACACATCGCTAGTGCTGATATTCACAGAACACGTTTGAGCTGAGAAACAGAAGACGTGGGGAAAACGCAAGATTAAGAGATGCCAGCTGAGCTTTTTTAAAGGGTTAGTTCACCCAAAAATAAAAATTAGGCTGTTTTACTCACCCCTGAGTAGGGTTGGGAATCGAAAATCGATTCTGATTCCAGAATCGGATACGTAAGCTCAGGAATCGGATACTTGTTGTCAAATTAAAATTTTGATTCTGCCTATCGATTCCTATGCACTTTTTCTTCTTCTTCATCTGTGAGGACCGGAGCTAGCGATCTGCCAGGACCTTGCTCGCTAATCTAAGCGCTCCAAAGTTCGGCTACATTTGCGATCAGAAGCCAAAAAAGC
>NW_015649279.1:278495-278957 GCF_001515625.1 Sinocyclocheilus rhinocerous | reverse complement strand
GGTGTTGCATGCATCAGTCCAAAAGAAGTGAAATAAAAAGCACCCATCCATAAAAAAAGTGTCTCACACGGCTCCGGGGGCTGAACAAAGGCCTTCTGTAGTGAATCGATGTGTTTTTGTAAGAAAAATATCCATATTCAAAACGTAATAATCACTTTAATCTAGCTTGCGCTCACTGTTGTACACAGAAGCAGCTCTGGGAGGATGACGTATGAGTTCAGCGCTGCGCATGCGCCACTCAGAAGTGACGAACGCGGAAGCACAGCGGAGAGATCAAAACAAAACACCGGTCACTAATTAGAAGTACAAAACGAGGATTTGTAAAGAAGAATGTCGGAGGATTTCGATATAAGCCAAGAGGAGACTGGTTTTCCTTTGCTAAAGTAAGGAAACTTTGCTTCCTTTGCTCCTGTTAACAAACGTTGGTTTTCACGAGACTCACCAGCGCATGCGCAACGCTGA
>NW_015649279.1:273370-274787 GCF_001515625.1 Sinocyclocheilus rhinocerous | reverse complement strand
GCTCAGAAGTGACGAACACGGAAGCGCAGGGGAGAGATCAAAACAAAACAACGGTCACTAATTAGAAGTACAAAACGAGGATTTGTAAAGAAGAATGTCAGAGGATTTCGATATAAGCCAAGAGGAGACTGGTTTACCTTTGCTAAAGTAAGGAAACTTTGCTTCCTTTGATCCTGTTAACAAACGTCGGTTTTCACGAGACTAACCGGCGCATGCGCAGCGCTGACCTCATACGTCATCCGCCCGGATGCCGCGGATCATTTCATAAAGTTAACAGCTACAACACCAGCATTAAAGACTTTAAAAATAAGTTTAGTTCAAAACTAGGGCTGTGCGATTAATCGAAATCATCATAAAATCGCGATAGTGTGCTTTCCGAACCAATCAGAATACAGCGTGCCTAAATGGAGCACGAGAACAGAACAGACCGGGCTGGTATACAAACGTAACGCCAGGTTCACACACTCCGTCTGTGGTGCGTATTTTGTCCGCGCCCATGTTAGCGGATCAGAGCGTTCACACTGCACGCGATTGCGGTCCGGCAGTGCGCTCCAGGAGCGGTGCGCCTGCAGCAGTGCTGCGATCGTTTCCGCATTCGCTCGCCGTACTTTGATGTCATACACCGATCTGATCTTCAAGTCGAACACACCTCTTCACTCTCGCGTGTCACGTGACCGTGTAATCGCAGCCTCTGCGATTGAAAAATTGAAATTTTTCATATCACGATATTATCGCAAATGCAATTAATCGTTCAGCCCTAATGATAGGGTTGCGTGACGTTGTTCCTGAGAGGCGTGTAAAGGGTGGGTTTTAGTGAAGTGCAGCGGAGCTTCTGGCCCGACGGTGGAAACACAGCATGATTTTGGCCTCGGTGCTACAGGTCCGAGGCTATTAGCCCTGCCTGGCCCGTTTAAAGCACTGGCTCGCACTGGCCCCACAGTGGAAAAGCGGCTAATGGGGACCAGCAACTGTTTTGTAACCCACATTCTTCAAAATATCTTCTTTTGTTCAACAGAAGAAAGAAGCTAATTCCGATTTAAAACAGCTTGAGAGTGAGTAAATGATGACAGAATTTGTATTTTTTTATTTTTGGGTGAACGGTCCCTTTAATGTTAATAAAACAATAAAACAGAGAAAAATCAGTCACTGCAACAACACGTGTGATTCACTGTACTGTGAAATGATCCAGTGAAACACAGTGTGTGTGGCATCAAAAAAAGTGATCTGCGAGAATGCCAAAACATGAATATTCACATCATCATCAGGCGGAGAAACCCATCTCTGAGTATTCCATCCATAGACTCACACACACACACACACTCACTCACACTCACACTCACACACACACACACACACAGGACGCGTTACTCTGCGCTGCGCAAAACTCCGCATTTGAACAGTCAATAGCAAATACTTA
>NW_015649279.1:270981-272694 GCF_001515625.1 Sinocyclocheilus rhinocerous | reverse complement strand
TGTCTATACATTTATCTGTCTATCCCTCTATCTATACATTTATCTGTCTATCCCGGTCTGTCTACACATTTATCTGTCTATCCCTCTGTCTATACATTTATCTGTCTATCCCTATATGACTATACATTTATCTGTCTATCCCTCTGTGTCTATACATTTATCTGTCTATCCCTCTCTGTCTATACATTTTTCTGTCTATCTCTCTCTATAAATACATTTATGTCTATTCCTCTGTCTATACATTTATCTGTCTATCCCTGTCTGCCGATACATTTATCTGTCTATCCCTCTCTATCTATACATTTATCTGTCTATCCCTCTATGTCTATCCCTCTCTATCTAAACATTTATCGGTCTATCCCTGTCTGTCTATACATTTATGTATTTTCCTCTGTCGATACATTTATCTGTCTATCCCTCCATGTCTACACATTTATCTGTCTATCCCTCTGTCTATACATTTATCTGTCTATCCCTATATGACTATACATTTATCTGTCTATCCCTCTGTGTCTATACATTTATCTGTCTATCCCTCTCTATCTATACATTTATCTGTCTATCCCGGTCTGTCTACACATTTATCTGTCTATCCCTCTGTCTATACATTTATCTGTCTATCCCTATATGTCTATACATTTATCTGTCTATCCCTCTGTGTCTATTCATTTATCTGTCTATCCCTCTATCTATACATTTATCTGTCTATCCCGGTCTGTCTACACATTTATGTCTATTCCTGTCGATACATTTACCTGTCTATCTCTCTGTGTCTATACATTTATCTGTCCATCCCTCTGTGTCTATACATTTATCTGTCTATCCCTCTCTGTCGACACATTTATGTCTATTCCTCTGTTGATACTTTTATCTGTCTATACCACGCTGTCTATCCATTCGATTCAAATGAGCTTCACTGCCAGTGACTAGTACAGTATTGCCAAAGTAATGATTATAATACATAAACAAAACATTTATCTGCTTGTTAATCCTAATCTCTCGTTCTGTCTATCCCTCTCTATCTAACCTTCTCTCTGCCTACCTGTCTATCTCTCTCTCTCCTCCCACAACAGCATCACTGCTGCAATAATACATGGATTACAGTTAACCAACCCACATTTACACACACACACACACACAATCTACACGCGTATACATCCATACGCGACACAAACACACACGATACACAATTTTCACAGAGGCGCGCGAGCACGCGCTCGAGCGAGGAGCGAGCACAGGCCGCAGCGGTGGGTAAGTGTGTGTGTGTGAGAGAGAGAGAGATCGCGGCGCGTCTGACGCGGCGGCGCTAGCGTCGCTCACCTTGGCTCTGGTGATCATGTGCGTGGCGAGTTTGACCACGGCGAAGTTGCCCTTCCCGATGGTCCGCTCCATCTCGTAGTATCCGACGCGCGCGGGGGGCGGGCGGCTGACGCGCGGCGCGTTGGGGAGCGCTCGCTCGCGGTGCGGGAGCGGAATCCCGGCGGCGGCGGTAGCCCCGCTCGACACGGCCGCCATCTTCTGCCCTCTCTGCGGGAACAACAAGCGGGGACGCGCGGCGCGCTCTCGGGACACGCCCCCGCCGTGCGTCAGGACGCGAGCTCCGCCCCTTTGCGCAGCGCACTCTCAGGGCTGTCGCCGTGGCAACCGATAGCGTCACGATGACTTCATCGCCCGCGCGAGCGCGTGTCTCGGTTGCCTTGGCGACGGGGCGTG
>NW_015649279.1:269942-270817 GCF_001515625.1 Sinocyclocheilus rhinocerous | reverse complement strand
CGAGCCTCAGACTCAGAGCATGCGCATCTCTCTCTCTCTCATTCTAGTTGTTTTATACAGTAGCTTTTATTGTTTGTACAGTACAAATAAAAGCACAGATAGCTAGATTTGATGACGTTAAAGAGGCCATAAAATATGATTCACTGACCATCATTTCAGTATGAATTTAAGCTGATTCTGTGTCTGATGATTCATATTGATTAATTTGCGTAGCATCTACAGGATGTGTGAAACAAACACACACACACACACACTCACTCACACACACACTCACACACTGCTGCTTTGACCTCTCTCTCGTGATCAGTGTTGTGTGCTGACGTCAGCGGAAGGGGCGGGGCGTCAGCAGCAGCAGACCGCGGAAGTGAGCTTTGCTGTGTGAATTAAACACAGAACAGCAGTCAGTCGCACAAACACTGAGTCTGACAGAAATCTGTGGAGGAGAGCTTCAGCACACAAGAGTGAGTCAGAAACCTTCATTCTCTAGTCAGTGATCAGCAGCGCTTTAGTGCACGAATTAGAAAATGCGTTTTGTTAAACAGGAACTTAAAACATAGCTGTCACAACATGAAATAATCACGATGAATTTTTTAGGATTGAACTTTTCCACAGCTGTATGAGTTGGTGTGGGTTCATGTGAGAGCTGGGAACACTGGCTCACTGGTGACAGGACTGAAAGGTTGTGGGTTCGAGCCCATCACATTGAGCCGAGGATCCTGCAGCACTGCTGCTCAGACACAGAGCGACTTTACATACATCTGATAAATGACACGAGTTACTGTGCATGTTTATAGAGCTCTCTCTCTCTCTGTGTGTGTGTGTGTGAGAGAGTGTGTTTGTGTGAGAGAGTGTGTGTGTGTGTGTGTGTGTGTGTG
>NW_015649279.1:269095-269811 GCF_001515625.1 Sinocyclocheilus rhinocerous | reverse complement strand
GTGTGTGTGTGTGCAGGATGAACCCTGCCGCTCAGCCGCTCCCGGTGCAGGATGTTCAGGGTGATGCGCGCTGGATCTCACAGGTAAACCTGCATCATACAAGACTAAACATGTCTGCTTCTGAAGTCACTTTTACTTCATCAGAACTCATCAGAATCTGATCCTCAGGTGTGTGTGTTTCAGCATGAGCGCTTTGTGCAGGAGTGTAAGGACGCAGAACCAGACGTGCTGTTTATCGGAGACTCCATGATTCAGCTGATGCAGCAACACGAGGTAAAACAAGTCGTTCCAGCTGCTTCTGAATGGAATTGTGTGAATCTCTCTATTAATCTGTCTGATGATGATGATTTCTGCTCTCTCAGGTCTGGAAGGATCTGTTCTCTCCGCTGCACGCGCTCAACTTCGGTCTGGCCGGAGACACGACCTGCAACGTTCTCTGGAGGATCCAGAACGGAGAGCTGCAGAACATCCAGCCGAAGGTGCCAGTTCAGACCACAGGAAGTGACATCACGAGCAGCAGACTGTAATGTGTGTGTGTCGCCCCCAGGTGGTGGTTCTGTGGGTCGGCACCAATAATCACCAGCACACAGCAGAGCAGGTGTCAGGAGGAGTGACGGCCATCACACAGATCCTCATCTCACAGCTCCCTCGAGCCAAGATCATCGTGCTGGTGCGACCGTACACACGTCTCACACACACACACACACAAACACTCT
>NW_015649279.1:262298-264388 GCF_001515625.1 Sinocyclocheilus rhinocerous | reverse complement strand
CTCACACACACACACACACACACACACACACACTCTCTCACACACACACACACACTCACTCACACACACACACACTCTCTCTCTCACACATACTCTACTCACACACATACTCAGAGTCTCTGTGTGTCGTTCTCAGGGTCTTCTTCCTCGTGGAGAGCATCAGAACCCGATGCGTGAGAAGAATGCGGAGGTGAATGAGTTATTGCGCTTGTCTGTACCGCGGCTCGGCCCGGCTCAGTTTCTGGACGTCAGCGCTGAGTTCGTCCAATCAGACGGAAGCATCTCAAAACATGACATGTTTGACTTCCTGCATCTGACAGCGGCTGGATATCAAACCCTCAGCAAACCTCTCCACGACCTTCTGCTGCAGACACTGGAGGAAACCACAGCTGCTAAATAGACTTCTGTCAGCGCACCGCACACATACACAGTCTATATGTACAGAGTTTGTGCTCATACAGCTTCTCCACAAAATCAAGCGTCGTTTGAGTCATGATTGTTGATTTGTTTGATCATGATTGGCATGATTGTTTTACACATAATGTTGCCAAAGCACCAATACAGATATCTTTTCTCTTCCTCCAAATGTTCTTACTGTAACCTGTGTAAACATATACATATCATTGTCTGTTAAAAACTCTCTATCATAATAAAAGCTTTTAAATGTGTGATCTGTATAGGCAGTTATGAAATCACTGCTTTTATCGATGAATTGTATATTTAGTGTAGTGCTGCCAAACGATTAAACATGATTAATCGCATCCAAAATAAAAGCATTTACAAAATATGTGTACTGTGTATCTTTATTATGTATATATAACTACACACACACATGCATGTATATATTTAAGAAAAATATGTTGTTTATATATCTATATACAATATAAATTTTATGAATCTAAATATGTACATGTAAAAATTTTTTAAAAATATAATGTATGTGTGTGTATTTACATATACATAATAAATATACACAGTACACACATGTAAACAAAAACCTTTATTTTGGACGCGATTAATCGCTTGACAACAATAGTACTGTAACATACACATATCATCATAAAATATTAAATATAAGGTTTTAAATGTGAGAACTGTATTGGCGGTTAGTATCACATTCACATGAAATCACTGCTTTTATCGATGAATTTAGTGTAAACACGTGCATTAATGCGCTTCAGTTTCAGCTCAGCCGTAAACAAACGACGTCAAAGCGACCTGTCACGTGTCAACCTGTGCTGCGATTGGCTGTTCAGCAGTGTAACTCCGCCCTCAGGTAATCCAGCGCGACTGCGTCATATTTAACTAAACAGAAAACGTTGTTTGTTGAATAAATGTTGAATAATGAGGTCTATGTATGGCGTTCTTTGTGTAAATCAGTGAATGCTGTCCGCGCGTGTTTACGCGGTGTCACGTGTATAGGCTTATATCTCTGCCACAATTTTGCGCATGAAAGACCATATTTTGAGCGCACAAAAGTGCATTTTGCACACGCGTGATCTGAGTTTTGTGGAGAAAATATTTGTCTCGCAAAGAAGAAAGTATTTCGAGCGCACGAAAATCAATTTTGCATTTAAAATAAGTTTTTGGATGTGTGCTGACCTTCTCTTTTGCGAGTGCAACGTTTCACTAGCTTGCTCACCTGATGCCCTCAGTGCTTGCTAAATGCTAACAGCTTGCTTGCTCAACACAAGCGTAAAAGAAAATCTGCTTAATAATTATGCACACCTGAAAATGAGACATTTTTCACTTCCAGCCTTCATGAATAATTATATGTTAATTATAAATGATTAAATACAAGATTAATAGTAGTTATTAAGATTGATGTCTTTGGAATTGGTCAAATGTGCTTGGAAAAAAATATGATCAGAATATCAACTTGCATAATAATTATGCATGCACTGTATTTTTCCTCTTCTGCTGTGGAGGTAATGCAAGGAATGTTGTGATTGGTTGTCAAGGCAGCCAATCAGAATTTAGCAGCCTCGTCTCTGATTGGCTGGAATTATGGCACATTGTAACGCTGGGTTGTGTTGAGCACGCGAGCTGTTGGCATTTAGCGAGCACTGAGGGGGGCATCAGGTGAGCAA
>NW_015649279.1:259470-261506 GCF_001515625.1 Sinocyclocheilus rhinocerous | reverse complement strand
TTTTTTGGAATATTTTATTTTTGCTTTTGAACTGTAATATAAACAAAAAATACAAAACACAACTTTTTGCACAAGACAGGACAATACAAGACAAAAAGGAAAAAGAGAAAAAAATAAAAAATAAATAAAATTGGGATGATACAGGATATCATAGTTATTACTGTGTAAAACCTCACTCGAAAAGAGAATCCATCCGGTCTATTGAAGTGTCTTCCATATAACGGAAAAGGGGTTGCCAAATTTTATAAAATACTTTACTTTTATTTCTTAGCCAGTATGTTAATTTTTCCAAGGGTATACAGTTATTAACCTCAGATAACCATAGACTTATGGGAATAACAGTATCAGATTTCCACTTCATTGCAATGCACTTCTTAGCAATTATTAGTAGAATTTCTGTGAGTCTTATGATCTTGAGTAATATTGGAATTGGTGTAATTAAATCTGGGTACTGTCTTACGTTTTAAAATCACAAAGGGAGTTTGGTGCCATCAGGCTAACTTGACAGTCACGACTCATGCAGCTGTAATGTTTTCTTTTTCTTTTGTTTTTACTCGCGATCTTTACAACACACATTACATTACGTATTTCATGGCACACTCGTTTTATGCGTATTTGGCGCCACCTATTGTTGTGGGTGTATTATTGACATGTCAAAGTCTAGACCCTGAATATAAGACGACCGCGTTTTTTCAGATGTATTTCCAAGAAAAAAACATCGTCTTATATTCGGGACAATACGGTAATATAATTTTATATACTATTATACTAACAATTATTCTTTATTACTTCTTAAGATAAACTTAAGATCATCTAAGTGTACTGAACTGTGCTGTTTTGAGACGCCATGAATATGAACTGAAATGTGTTTTTAAAAATGTATTTAGTCACCACTTGTAGTACACTTGAGTGTATTAGTGTATGAAAGATGAGTTCAAGTGTACTACAAGTGGTGACTCAATAATTGTGTTTTAAGCGAGGCTTGAGTGTGTCTGTCCGCAGGTATCAGAGGAAGTACCAGTACACACAGCTGGGCCGTACGCTGTGTCAGCCGCCCACCAAAGCCGTGGCAGAGACGCAGTTCTTCTTCGTGGACGTGTCGACGCTGTCCAGCGCTGGGGTCCACTATCAGCTGCGCGTCAGTCGCGTGGACAGCTTCACGCTGCAGTGAGTCACTGAGCAGAGTCCATCACAATCAGCTGAGATCCACGCTCCCGCTGAGCTTTAATCTGATGCACACTAGGGCTGCACCATACTGGAAAACACTCACATTGTGATATTTAGTTTTTCTGCGATATGAAAAAAAAAAATCACCAGATGACTTGAATAGCTCTATTTGGAAAAAAAAAATCAATGATTGGGATGATTTTGTAGGTGAGTAAATCAGCATAGAAAATAAACAAATTACAAACATAAATAGAATAGAATAAAGATACTAATGAAATTAACAGTGCTTTATTATATTTTTCAGGTAAGTCTAACAGTATTCAGGTACAGCAACTGAATAATCAAATGTAAAATGACTCTGCATATAGGGCTGGGCGATATGGACAAAACTTATATCACGATATATTTCTTAATTTCGGTCGATATGATATAATTCCGATATCGATAACACTGTCTGAAATAGAAATCTTTTGTAACATTATAAATGTCTTTATCATCACTTTTGATCAATTTTAAGCATCCTTGCTAAATAAAAGTATTACTTTCTATAATTTCTTAACCAAAAAAAATATAAAAATTATACTGAATGCAATAGTGTATAATGTTAATAAAGCTTTTTATTTCAGATAAATGCTGATCTTTCTATTCATCAAAGAATCCTGAAAAAAAATGTACTCAACTGTTTTAAATATTGACAATCAGCATATTATACTGATTTCTGAAGATCATGTGACACTGAAGACTGGAGTAATGATGCTGAAAATACAGCTGCGCATCACAGAAATAAATTACAGTTTAACAGATATTCACATAGAAAACTGCTGTTTTAAATAGTAAAAATATTTCACAATTTTACTGTTTTTGCTGTA
>NW_015649279.1:254875-258777 GCF_001515625.1 Sinocyclocheilus rhinocerous | reverse complement strand
AAAAAAAAAAATCACCAGATGACTTGAATAGCTCTATTTGGAAAAAAAAAATCAATGATTGGGATGATTTTGTAGGTGAGTAAATCAGCATAGAAAATAAACAAATTACAAACATAAATAGAATAGAATAAAGATACTAATGAAATTAACAGTGCTTTATTATATTTTTCAGGTAAGTCTAACAGTATTCAGGTACAGCAACTGAATAATCAAATGTAAAATGACTCTGCATATAGGGCTGGGCGATATGGACAAAACTTATATCACGATATATTTCTTAATTTCGGTCGATATGATATAATTCCGATATCGATAACACTGTCTGAAATAGAAATCTTTTGTAACATTATAAATGTCTTTATCATCACTTTTGATCAATTTTAAGCATCCTTGCTAAATAAAAGTATTACTTTCTATAATTTCTTAACCAAAAAAAATATAAAAATTATACTGAATGCAATAGTGTATAATGTTAATAAAGCTTTTTATTTCAGATAAATGCTGATCTTTCTATTCATCAAAGAATCCTGAAAAAAAAATGTACTCAACTGTTTTAAATATTGATAATCAGCATATTATACTGATTTCTGAAGATCATGTGACACTGAAGACTGGAGTAATGATGCTGAAAATACAGCTGCGCATCACAGAAATAAATTACAGTTTAACAGATATTCACATAGAAAGCAATTTTAAATAGTACAAATATTTCAAATTTTGTCACTGTTTTTGCTGTACTTTGGATCAAATAAATGCAGCCTTGGTGAGCAGAAGCGAATTCTTAAAAAAAAAAAAAAACATTAAAAATCTTACTGTTCAAAAACTGTTGACTGGTAGTGTAGGCTGATTATTCTTATAGATTGAAACAAATGTGCTTCAGCTAGGATAAAGAGTATGAAGAGTGCTCAGAGTCGCTGCAGAAAACAAAAAAATTAAAAACAACAAAAACTGGAAATGTTGCTGGGGACGGGCTTATTATTGAAAATGCAAACTGATTGTCTGCCAGCAGGAGGCGCTTCTGGAGTGGTAGAACTAGCGGTTTCCCCGGTAACGGCTGTAATCAAAGCAGCTCCGCTCATGAACGCTTCTTTATCAGATCAAATGAAAATGCCATCGAAACTTTTCTGAAGACAGTCGGTTCCCTTCAGAGATACATTCATATAAAACACCCGCGCCGTGTTATGATTGTGAAACGTGCGGTGCTCATGTTTATTCAACGAAGTCAAACGCCACAAATAAATCAATGTATGGGAAACTGGTAATGTATATCGAATTATCAGAAATGTTTAAAAATCATATCACCGTTATTGAATCTTGATACATATTGATATTGAATTATTGTCCAGCCCTAAGTGCATAGTCTTCACTGTATAAATTAAATCTAATAAATCTGTGTTAATTTTTCTCTGTGTTTCGTTGATTGATTAACATTCATGACACAAAAGCCTCCGGAACATTAAACTGCATATTAACATTGAATAATAATAATATTGCATATTAACTGAACATTTTCTTTCTCACTTGTTTACCTTCACCTGAGCCATAAGCAATTGCGTTTACTTGCAGAGACAAGCATTTTGATATAATTTTGCGCATATGTGTATTTCAGGAACAAATAGACGCGGAAGCAAATGTAATTCAGTGTTCATGTGCATCTGCGTGGCTCTCACCGTGTCTACACCGGACCACAAAACACTACAGAACCCATTATAATCAGTGATGCTGTCTACACTGGATGCTGCGCGACGCGACAAATCCCCGAGAGTAAACTGATGCCGCGTTCTGTTTATCTGCGTTCTGCAAAGAAAGCAATCAGTATAAATATAACGATCAGTTTACTAAACATCACACGTCCTGCGATGTGACTATCACAGATCCGCACATCACTATATTGATGCTGAAACGATATATCGTGCAGCCCTAATCCAGAGCCGTCCAGTCTCACTGTTTTCTTGATGCACTGCTTTAAACCCGTGGCCTGAAGCTTTTTAGTGTCCCATTTGCATCAGAAGAGCATGTGCTCTGATCTTTAGGAATGCTTCTCTTTTCTCTTCACAGGACAGACAAGAAATTCAGCTTCAATGCGACGCCGTCCCAACCACAGGTACACACACACACTCTCTCTCTCTCACACACACTCTCACACACCAACACACACACACACACACTGTCTCACACACACTCTCTCACACACACACACACCCTCACTGCTGGAGGAGTTTACAGCCGGACAGGAGTGTGTGTGTGTGTGTGACATCCTGTTTCTGAAGGATCTAAATAACAGATACAGCTGAAGTAAAGCTGGAGGCGTGTTCATGGAATCATCATTAAGATGTGTGTAGTTTACTATAATGACAGAAGAATCATGATAAATGTGAATGCAGGGCCAGACACAGCAGCCACAGATACAAACTACTTACAGGCACAGTTCACCCAAATCTGTGAGAGAATTTTTTTTTTAATTGGAAAAAAAGGAAAACTTCCACTGTATTGCCAGAAAACACAGAGATATTCTTCTAAATGTTGTGTCCCACTGAAGAAAGAAAGGATGATGACAGGATGATAATTTTTTGTATGAACTATTGGTTTGAACTTGAGGTAATCACAGGACCGCTGACCTATGGTTTCAGGGCAGATTTTGACCAGTAGGGGTCGCTGTCACCCTCAGAACATTATCATAATATCAACCACTTGGATTCATTTCAAAAGCACCAGCATTGCCAAGAAACAGCTTAGACAACAGTTTGTTTCAGTACATCGTGACACCGCTAATTATCATAGCTATAGCTATAATGATAATTATAATATCATAATAATTAACTATATCATAGCTAATTATAAACACTGAACACTAACCAATACACAAAACCTAAAAGAAAACATTCTGCGTTTTTTCCATTTTAAAACACTTAATTTACTTTCTTTTTATATTGTTTGTTTTTTGTTTTTTTGTTTTACAAATGAGGGCATCTCCAAAAGGAGGTTTTGTCAGGTTTAGCTCACTTCTTGCCCCCAAAATATAGATTTATACACACAGACTCCTGCAGTGATGGAGTCAGTGTAATGACTTTGAGTGTGTGTGCGTGCAGTTCTTTAGGTACGTGTTTCCGGAAGGTGTGGACACAGTGATTGTGAAGGTGAACTCACAGAAGAACTTCCCCTGCTCAGTCATGTCAATACAGGACATCCAGGTGAGAAACACACACACACACATATGTCAGAGTCAGTCAGATGTGCATACGGTGATATCTGTCTGTCTCTCTCGGTCTGTCCAGTGTCCGGTTTATGATCTGGATAATAATGTGGCGTTTATTGGAATGTATCAGACTATGACCACCACAGCCGCCATCACAGTGCAGGTAACACACACACACACACACACACCTCATCACAAGAGCTTTCCACTGACTAAATGTTTTTAAACGAAGCTAATGACATTTTATGTCGCCTAACCATCACTGAAACTGTTTTTCATGTATGTAATATTGTAGTCAGGCATTGAGGTCATGTGACTAAAATGTTTGCCGCTTTTTGACTAAAATGTTTGCAGTGGCTTTTATCTCGCATTCAGTGTCTATTTGCATTTTTAATTAAACATGGTTGAAATATGTTTATGTATCTGTTTGATTGACGGGGAAGGGCGCACCAGCACACAGAATCAGTGCACTGCTGTTATTATTATTATTGTGTGAGGATGTGTGTTCCATGTGTTTCAGAGGAAGGATTTCCCCAGTAACAGTTTCTATGTGGTGGTGGTGGTGAAGACTGAAGACGAGGCGTGTGGAGGACCGCTGCGATTCTACCCGCTCTTACCTGGTTAGTGCAGCCAATCAGAGCACAGTGTTACTGTACTGCAGCCAATCAGAGCACAGTGTTACTGTATTGCAGCCAGTCAGAGCACA
>NW_015649279.1:247592-254317 GCF_001515625.1 Sinocyclocheilus rhinocerous | reverse complement strand
ACTGTTACTCTACTGCACCCAATCAGAGCACACGGTTACTCTACAGCAGCCAATCAGAGCACACTGTTACTCTACTGCAGCCAATCAGAGCACACTGTTACTCTACTGCAGCCAATCAGAGCACACAGTTACTCTACTGCAGCCAATCGGAGCACAGTGTTACTCCACTGCAGCCAATCAGAGCAGTGTTACTCCACTGCAGCCAATCAGAGCAGTGTTACTCCACTGCAGCCAATCAGAGCACAATGTTACTGTACTGCAGCCAATCAGAACACAGTGTTACTCTACTGCAGCCAATCAAAGCAGTGTTACTGCACTGCATCCAATCAGAGCACAGTGGTACTCTACTCAAGCCAATCAGAGCAGTGTTACTTTATTGTATCCAATCAGAACAGTGTTACTTTACTGTAGCCAATCAAAGCAGTGTTACTCTACTGCAGCCAATCAGAGCACAGTGTTACTGTACTGCAGCCAATCAGAGCACAGTGTTACTGTACTGCAGCCAATCAGATTACAGTGTTACTTTATTGTATCCAATCAGAACACAGTGTTACTGTACTGCAGCCAATCAAAGCAGTGTTCCTGCACTGCAGCCAATCAGAGCACAGTGTTGTTGTACTGCAGCCAATCAGAGCACAGTGTTACTCTACTGCAGCCAATCAGAGCAGTGTTATTGTACAGCAGCCAATCAGAATCCATGTTTGATGTGATTGTGTGTGTTTCCTCAGATGAGCTGCTAGATGCTGGGAATCGCAGTAAAACTCTGGATGTGATTGTTTCTCCTGCCATTAACTGTGAGTAGCACTACACATTCACTCAGTCCTTCATTCATGCGTCCATCAGTTCATTGGCTCATTCTGTCTGCTCTCTAGTGGAGGTGTATGTGATGGGGATGCTCTTCTGCCTGGGGATCTTCCTGTCCTTCTATCTGCTCACGTTTCTCATGGCGTGTGTGGAGAATAAGAGGTACGACACTGTGTTTGAAATGATTATGACACAGATACTGCTCTGAACCTGAAACATGATGCCAGCGACACTGAATAAATCCAGTAATCAATGGTTTTCATGATGACGTGTGACGATTAAATGACAGCCAATCACAGTCTGTCTTTCTCAGGATGAACAGGAAGAGGGAGGGGCTTCTGAACGCCGACACCTCACCTGCTGAGACAGGTAACCGAACACACACCTGTAGGAGTGTTAGCTGTAATCTATTAATTAATCCGGATCGCGGAATTATTAATGTCTTTAATGTAATGAGTGACTTTATTATTAAAGTGTTTATTCTTTTACTTTATTTTCGGCATCTTTGTGTGTTTAGCGTCTCTCTTGGGTAAGATCTGTGTGTGATTTATTTGCATGCTGTCTCTCACAGTGTGTGTGTGTGTGTGTGTGTGTGTGTGCAAGATACGATACTTCCTGCTTTCATTTGCTCACAAACTCTCTTTATGGAAACTTCCTGTGCACATCTGTAGTTGTGACATCACTGCTGTAAACTAACCCAGCACTAACACACTCCTGTTTAGAAGTGAATAGAAACATCTTTTAATCTCAGCTCTGGGCATGACGGCCTCATTTACACACAGGAGTGACTCTGCTAAATGATTGAGAGATCTCTGTAGAAAGAAACATGAATGCCAGCAGTGTTTGAAATAGTGGTCGACCGATATTGGGTTTTTTGACAGCCGATGCCGAAAGCAGGGTGGCCGATATAAAGCCGATATAATTGTATTTATTTTAATTAATATTTAAGAAATCTGAAATCATTTGAAAATGGATTTTAAAAATTGTAAAATAAACATACTTATACTTTAGATGACAAAGTATTTTTCACAAATAAATAAATATTTAATAAAAATATAATTAAAAAGGAAGTAAACACTGTAACCAACAGAGCACTCAGTATTCTGGGAAGTTTGTGTGCATTAATCATATTTTTTCAAATAAAGCCAAGGTAACACTCATTTTACATACAGCACACAGTGGAAATGACATGAATATGACAGCGGGCAAATGCATAAAGCGCAGCATAATTTGAAATCACGAATTGAATGTTTAAAGCATTCAATTCTCACGGACCGAATGTCACGCAGAGTACACGCGATCCTGCAGGTCACATGCACACTTCACAAGATCTCACAGCTGGATCCGACAGTCTGCAAGGTTTAACAGTTCTATCTGATTATTAGACAGACTTCTATCAGTATTAGACAGAACTGTTAACGACGATGGCGAACACGAGGGAGAATGTGAGCACTGTGTGCTCAGGCGCTGTCGCTCTCAGCGCCGTCAAAATAAAAGTCCCGCCACGAACGCATCGGCCAAACAGAAAAACTTATCGGCCGATGCCGATATTTGAAACATGCCAAATATCGGCCGATATATCGGCCTTGGCGATATATCGGTCGACCACTAGTTTGAAATATTAAAGACTATTATACTAGTTGTTTAGATCAGTTCTGTGTGGATTTCGTGTAAATGTGGCGTCACTCCTGTAAGTAACTGAACTGTGTGTGATATTCAGTACTGGAGATTTAGATGAAGTTACATCCAACACACACACGAGCATCTGTCTAACCCACTGTGTGTTTCAGGAAAAGTGTCTCCGTATGAATACGGTTCATTTGGTAAGTTTGTGAAAGTTTTCATTCAGATTGATTCTTACTGTGTCAGATGTGTTTTAATCTGTCTGCTGTTTCTCTAGCTGATAACGGCAGCACATTGAGCTCTGAAGCTGTTACTGACAGTTTAGCATCGGCCGATGGGAACTACGGATACATGGGTACACACACACACACACACATACACAGAGAATATATTCATATTGCCAGTTCACTGCCCTCTCATTGGCTGTCTGATGTGCTCTGCTTTCTGATTGGTGTGTTTTTACCACTTAGGATCGGAGACTTTTAAGCGGCGAATACTCACAGCACATCATGTAGCCATCCGCATTGGTGACACGCCCACTTTATAAATCAGCCAATCAGCACCTCAATACGAAATCCCACCCAATCCAAAATCAGGATCCCACAAATATTGGTCCGATGTCCTGAAAAGCATTGGAAATGATTTGGGCTGCCCTCAACTAAAGATTTGTCTGGTCGACTAGTAGTCATTCATTTGAAGCATTAGTCGACTAATCGCACGTTTATTAATAAACCATTTAAATCATAATAATGAGCCTTTAATTGCCTACATATAATAAGCACTCAAGCACACACATAAAGCTTGCCACAGCGCACCGCAGAAGTAAAGATTATGAACGTGTCAGGAAAAACAGTGGAGGCTGCATTAACATTTTAATAATTTATTGCTAAACTAGTGCTTTCTTTGTTCCCGGTTTAAGAGATGAAGTCAAGACTCGTCATCTCCGCAGTAGTGATGCACCTGTATTCATGTTTCATACGGATTACATAATCTGAGAATATTTGTTTTCCATTTGAATTGGATTATTTGAAAGTAGATATTTCGCTCTCTATAGATATATTTTTCATGTCTGTAAAGCAGGTTCACACAGAGTTTCGCGCTCAAGTTCATGGAGACCGAGACGGCAGAAAGTGCATCCTGTTGCTTTCATTATTTTACAGAAGTGCAATGTTTTGTTGTTATTGTGAGTGCGCACAAATAAACGTAGAGTCTTTACAGATTCGAAACATGTATTACTCTTATCTGTATGAGCAAAGATGACAAGAGTAGGTTAGACTAGGTTAACATTAGATTGAGCAGCCATGTAAAGTTGCTGCTACTAACATATTTCAGATGATAAGCCATATTTGAGGTCGATGAATGATAGGAGAGCGTTTGGATGTCCTGCTCGATGTACTGTATTACCACATAGACCAGCCGCTAACGATCTCCGTGACTTCGCCAATGTGGAGTTTTTTTTTGTTTTTTTTGCGACTAATACAATTTTGGTTGACCAAGCCTCTTCTGGTCGACTAACAGTTAGTGGACTATTAGGGGGCAGCCCTAGAAATGATAATTTCTCTAATTGTATTTGTCTATTAAATGCATAAATGCAAAGGAGTAAATCAGGTGCCCTATCTGCTGAAAGATTTTGCATGGAAAGTCTAATGAATGATGTCAGCGTCTATTTCAGGAATTCATTCAGTGATCCATCCATAATGGTGATATAAATCTGAAGCTTGCTGATCAGCGTTGTGTTTTCTGTGTTCTAGAGCGTTCCTTAGAGAGTGTCGGCCGCAGTCGCCACGAGTCTCTGAGTTCAGTAGAAGAAGACGATTACGACACGCTGGCCGACATCGATTCGGACAAAAACATCGTCCGTACGAAGGTGCTCGAACTACCGAAAACACACAACTATAACTGTGTGTGTGTGTTTATTTACTGTGATCTCTGTCCTTCACAGAAGTTCCTGTGCGTCTCTGATCTCGCTCGTAAAGACAAACGCATCCTCAGCAAGAAATACCAGATCTACTTCTGGTGAGTCTCAAACACACGGGTCAGGACAGGAAGTGTGTGTTTGTTTTATACCTCCGGTGACTGTGCTGTGTGTGTGTTTTCACTGCAGGAACATCGCTACGATCGCAGTGTTTTACGCTCTTCCTGTCATTCAGCTGGTTATCACCTATCAGACGGTATGAAATCTCTGTTTGTGTCTCATGCCGTGTCTTGATTGGACTCCATGATGACTATTATCCTGTGTTTTCTGACAGGTTGTAAACGTCACAGGAAACCAAGACATCTGCTATTATAACTTCCTGTGTGCACACCCTCTTGGAGCACTAAGGTGTGTGTGCATTCTTCAGACATTCATACAAAACTACCAAATTTTGCTATAAATTTGGTCGCAACATATAATCATAGCTGTTGATAGCGTTCACTGTCTATTTGAATACATGTCATTAACTACATGATTTTTACTGTACATATGTGACTCTGGAGCACAAAAGCAGTCATAAGCAGCACAGGGATATTTGTAGCAAAAGCCAACAATACATTGTATGGGTCAAAATTATACATTTTTCTTTTATGCCAAAAATCATTAGGATATTAAGTAAAGATCATGTTCCATGAAAATATTTAGTAAATCTCCTACCGTAAATATATCAAAACGTAATTTTTGATTAAATTTTCTGTGAAGCTGCTTTGCAACGATTTGCATCGTGAAAAGCACTATACAAATAAACGTGAATTGAATTTTGGAAGTAATCAGAGGATAATAAACAGTCTTACAGCATAAAGCCTGTTCTCATCAAGGACAAGGACAAGGTAAATGTGAGTGTCGTGATGTTTTCAGCTCCTTCAATAACATCCTGAGCAACCTGGGTTATGTGCTGCTGGGGCTGCTGTTCCTGCTCATCGTCCTACAGAGGGACATCCTTCACAACCGCGCGCTCGAGCGCAACGAGAACACAGCGCTGGTGAGAAACACAAACACAAGCCTCATATCGCTCGGACTCTCTGCAGCACTTCAGACACATGTTCTGATCAGCTGTTTGTCTTCAGGAGTGTGGCATTCCCAAGCACTTCGGCCTGTATTACGCCATGGGCACTGCTCTGATGATGGAGGGGCTACTCAGCGCCTGCTACCACGTCTGTCCGAACTACACCAACTTCCAGTTCGGTGAGTGTGATGAAGCTCATGCACCACAGGCTGGAGCTGAACGATTAATCATTAAAAGATCGCGATCTCGATTCAAACATCCACGTGATCTCATTTCTAAATGACAACGATTCGTGTCTATTAAACGTTTGAGAGAATCATATAGGAACATTCAGATCTGTGTTTGCACTTCTGCTGACACAGAGAGCGGACAGTTACCATGTTTAGGTAAGAAACAGCTTCACAAACACTGTATTATTTCTGTCTTACAGTCATTCATGTGATCACAGAAATACTGGAATAAAAGTTTATAGTTGGGATATAAACACTGATGTCTATGGTAGCGATCAAAAGTAATTGGCGCTTCGAATAACGTTTGTCGATTGCATTGTTTCTCCACTAGGTGGCGACAAGTCACTGTTAAAATATGTATTTGTCATTGAATCATTCATTCGAGAGATTCGTTCAAAAACACTGATTCATCCAGTAATGAAACAAGTAAAGCATTTATGAGTGAGTCATTGAATCATTCATTCAAACCACTTTTTCAAAATGTTAATATTAAAAATTGTAGTATTAAATATATATTTTAAATACATGTATATTAAAACGTTCAATAATTCATTCAAATTAATTAAACACTTTTAAATAGACTGCAGCAATTCATATTTTGTCACATTATTTTGTTTAGTCCAGAATCGTGGGAGAATTGTGATCTCTATTTGAGACAAAAAAATAGTGATTCTCAATTTATTCAGGCATTGATCCGGTTCTGCGCTGCTGCTGTGATTCATCTGATTTCACATACTGGGGTTTTTAGGGAACTGCAGGTGTTTTGTGACGTACATCTGAGTGTAATGCATTATTGAAAAATAATAAATGTAAAGCGGGACTTTGTTCTGTGTATCGGTTGTTGATTGGGAAAAAAATAAACATGCATGGATGTATTTGTTCCTAATGCATTTAAAAAATAGACGGTGGATTTTCATTTCATGCTGACTTTAACTTAAAATCTCAGTGTGACTTCCAGTAAGTATTTTAGCTCAAAGTGGTGTTTGGCTGATAGTAAAGTTTGGGAATCTCTGATCTTCATCGGATGTGTGTTTGGGTGTTTCAGACACGTCGTTGATGTATATGATTGCTGGATTGTGTATGTTGA
>NW_015649279.1:241639-247532 GCF_001515625.1 Sinocyclocheilus rhinocerous | reverse complement strand
ACACTGACTCACACACACACACATACACTCACACACACACACACACACACACACACCTTTGTATTCAAGTGTATAATCTCATAAATCAGCCAAATCATGTTTATATTTCAGTCTAGTGATGCAGGTTTTTATGAGGATTGGCTTAGGGGTCAACGGTCGGTTAGGAGACAGAAACTATCATTAACCTGATAGAAAAACCATGAATGTTTCTGAGACGAGTCTAAACGTGTGTGTGTGTGTGTGTGTGTGTGTCAGGTGTTTGGTAAGGGTAACACAGCGTTCTGGATCATTTTCTCTGTCATACACATACTGGCCACACTGCTGCTGAGCACACAGCTCTACTACATTTTATTATACTGTGGTACAGTTATGGAGGCCCTTCATAATGCAGAGGTCAGCTGCCTGCTCTGACAATAGTTAGCAACAGTCCTATAGTATGCAGGGTTTAATAAACAGCTGTTTTACTCAATTCTGCTGAAGTGAAACTTAGTGCAGTCCTGTATCGTGAGTAGGGCTGGGCGATTTGGCAAAAAAATAAAATCTCGAATTTTTTTCAGAACGTTTGACCGATACTCGATTTTTTACGATTTTTAACTATTCATCTTAAAAATGTTACTACAACATGATTCCAATAACTTTTTCTTTACTAACGCTCTAGTTAAAGAAAATTCTAAGTGCAGCACACATGAAGTTATCAGCATGATGTAAATGTTAAACTAATCACTTGTTAAATATCTTTGCAGAAAAGATGCATGAACTACAACTACATCCTGTAATTCAAATTCAAAATGACTGCTTTTATACACAGAATCCGAAAATTGTACATTTCTAAACTGTGCACTTGTAAATATATCTGTACATTCATTTAAACAGTTACATTTCTGTATATTTCTACTTCTGTATATAGTGCATTATTTAATTTTCTGTTTTTCTTTTATTAGTGATATACTCCATCTCTACTGTGTAATTCCTAATTAAAAGAAGTTCACTCACATCTTCTTGCATGTTTTTTCTATTCCACTGTCTATGTTGCATCTTTGTCAACACAAAAGCGCATTCTGTGTGAACGGTGCCTCGCGAAAAGAGCGTGTCACCTGTGAGCGGTTAATCACGTGAGCGGTTAATCGTTCTTTTCTCTTTACTGTTATGATTGGCATATTGTCAAAGTGTCTAATTGTAATATTTCTATTCAAAATCGCGATTCCTCGATTTGTAAAACATTTAATTGCAGCAAAACATTAAATTTGAATTAATCGATCAAATCGCCCAGCCCTAATCGTGATATGCATCTTATAGTGGACTCTGTGTTGGGATACGTATCGTAACGTGACTTTGTTAGGGATACACAGCCCTAACACTCTTATATACACACACACACAAACGCTCACTCACACGCACTTAAACACACACACATACACACACTCTCTTTCTCTCTCTCTCTCTCTCTCTCTCTCTTACACATACACACACACACACTATATCTGACATATTCAGCAGGAGTGTGTGTGTGTGTGTTTCAGACTCGGGGATCTTGCGCAGGATGTTGAATGTGATCTACACAGACTGTATTCGGCAGTGCAGTGGACCCATGTACATCGTGAGTACACACACACACACACACACACACGTGTGCAGCTGTCGCAGTGAATCTCTCTGATGTGTATGTGTGTGTGTGTGTGTGTGTGTGTGTGTAGGATCGGATGGTTCTGCTGGTGATGGGAAACATTGTGAACTGTTGCGCTGCTTTTCCATTGTTTTTTCTATGTAAACATGGACGCGTTTGACTGTTGCACTAGCATCTCTTGCAGCATCTCACGCATGAAATGGCATTATAAAAACGCAGCGCTCAAATTAAAAGAAGTTCACTCACATCTTCTTGCATGTTTTTTCTATTCCACTGTCTATGTTGCATCTTTGTCAACACAAAAGTGCATTCTGTGTGAACGGTGCCTCGCGAAAAGAGCGTGTCACCTGTGAGCGGTTAATCACGTGAGCGGTTAATCGTTCTTTTCTCTTTACTGTTATGATTGGCATATTGTCAAAGTGTCTAATTGTAATATTTCTATTCAAAATCGCGATTCCTCGATTTGTAAAACATTTAATTGCAGCAAAACATTAAATTTGAATTAATCGATCAAATCGCCCAGCCCTAATCGTGATATGCATCTTATAGTGGACTCTGTGTTGGGATACGTATCGTAACGTGACTTTGTTAGGGATACACAGCCCTAACACTCTTATATACACACACACACAAACGCTCACTCACACGCACTCTATCTCCCCCTCTCTCTCTCTCTCTCTCTCTCTCTGAGGTGAAAATAATGAAAAGTAGATCTGTCAATCTGGCCTCATCAGCCTCACGACATCCTTTAGCTGTAGCAGTGTTTCTACTTGGGGGGTGACCCCTGTGTGTGTGTGTGTGTGTTCAGGGCGGCGTATGGCCTCATCAAACGACCCAATGACTTCGCTTCGTACCTGCTGGCCATTGCTATCTGTAACCTGCTGCTCTACTTCGCCTTTTACATCATAATGAAGGTGCCGCTCTCATTATGACATCATCATCTACTTCCTGTGGTCCTGATGCCTCACCGCAGGGTTCTTCAGATCCGGCCCTGACCGACGGTGGCCCTCGAGGGCCGGATCTGAAGAACAGCCCTGTGGTTTCTGTGAGAGGAGCTTGTGCTCCGGTGTTTGAACTCATTCAGCTGAATTTGAGTTTTAGTCTCGTTCAGATGTTTATTTGTGATTGAACTGTCTTTACCTATTTTTGACCCTGAATTTTATTTGTTATATGTATACTACCATTCAAAAAGTTTAGGGTCAGTAAGTTTCAAATAAATTAATATTTTTATTCATCAAGGATGCGTTAAATTGATCAAAAGCGTCAGAAAAGACATTTAAAATGTGACAAAAGATTTTTATTTCAAATAAATGCTGTTTTTTTTACTTTCTATTTGGGCTGCCCTCGACTAAAGATTTTTCTGGTTGACTAGTGGTGATTATGAACGTGTCAGGAAAAACAGTGGAGGCTGCATTAACATTTTAATAATTTATTGCTAAACTAGTGCTTTCTTTGTTCCCGGTTTAAGAGATGAAGTCAAGACTCGTCATCTCCGCAGTAGTGATGCACCTGTATTCATGTTTCATACGGATTACATAATCTGAGAATATTTGTTTTCCATTTGAATTTGGATATTTCCATTTCAAAATACTCTGTCATTTTTGGTCATACAGATAAAAGTGATACATCTTTCGAATCTGTAAAGACTCTACGTTTATTTGCGTGCACTCACAATAACAACAAAATGTTGCACTTCTGTAAAATAATTAACGCGAACAGGATGCGCTTTCTGCCGTCTCGGTCTCCGTGAACTTGAGCGCGAAACTCCGAAACTCTGTGTATGAAAAATATATCTATAGAGAGTGAAATGTCTACTTTCAAATGAACCAATTCAAATAGAAAACGTGTGTGTGTTTGCATGGATGATTTACATGAAATTTAATGTGTGTGCAATGCACACTGTGCATTGTTTCAGCTGGCTTTCAGTTCAATAAAATAACAAAAAACTACATTTTGGATTTTTATTCAACTGAAGTGGGCATGCTGTGATCTGTACTGTATTTTTACTGTAACTGACAGATTCCGGCCAAAAAAACACAACACGGGAGTGGGAGGGAATGAGTCATTCTTCTGGGATTGGGACGGGATTTTTTTTTTGTGGGAGTGGGACGGAGAGGTTTGAAAATCCACTCCCGTGTCACCCTCTAACAGACACTTGAATAGCACACATTTCTCTAGGTTAACATTAGATTGAGCAGCCATGTAAAGTTGCTGCTACTAACATATTTCAGATGATAAGCCATATTTGAGGCCGATGAATGATAGGAGAGCGTTTGGATGTCCTGCTCGATGTACTGTATTACCACATAGACCAGCCGCTAACGATCTGTCCGCATCACGGACTGTGTGACTTCGTCTGTGGATTTTGTTTTTCCTGCGGTGGTGTTATAGGGAATATAGTCACTGCGCTGAGTGTTGTGATCTTTAAGTCGTCACTGTATTCACAAGCTCAGGTTCCACTGGTCTTAAAGTGACAGCAGTCTAATATTCCTGCTGCGACGGTGCTTAATATTAATCAAACAACAAAAACAAAATCACTCACTGCTCTTGATTGAACTACTTTTGTAGCTTTAATAAGTAACAAATGAAGGTTAATCCTTACAGTGAAGTCTATGCAGTTTTATTTTACATTACACTATTCATATATATCGCTATCTTTAAATAAATCATTCAAATAAAGTTTTGGTCATATGGCCCACTCATAATCGTGCTTATGATTTTTGTCGTAATCGAGCAACCCTAGTGTTACCTGTGTGCAGTGATGTTGATCGATCTGTGTGTCTCCAGAAAACTCCAGCGGAGTCTCGCGAGCACAACCGTGAGTGTATCCTGCTCTCCTTCTTTGACGATCACGACATCTGGCACTTCCTGTCCTCCATCGCCATGTTCGGTTCCTTCCTGGTGAGTCCAGAACATCAGTCAGACTCAAAGACAACTGAAAATCATCATGTCAGCTAAACACCGGTCTGTCTGTGGTCTCAGGTTCTGCTCACGATGGACGACGACCTCGACACGGTTCAACGAGACAAAATCTACGTCTTCTGATGGACCGATACTAGCCAATCACAGAGCAGCACCGGGGGTGTCGGCCAATGAGAGGCCTCGCTACCTGAATATGTTTACCTGCCAGTCAGAGACGGTGTGGGAGGAGCCTCGTATGAGAGCTAATGCTGATAGGACAGTGAATGTGCCAGTCAAACTGCCAGAGCTCCTCCCCTCATCATGTTAATCGCTTCAGACCTGACCTGCAGATCTCAATGCATTTTTGTACCGGTGGAGTTTCTCTTGTTCTCTGCGTTTGTGTCCGTCTGTGGCCTTCTGTGTCTGTGGTTTTGGACCGTGTGGTTCTGACTGTAATCCGAGCCGAGCTGCTTCACTCATCTAAAGATGATTCTGATCTGAGAAAATCAACTTTGCACTGTCTTAAAATTACAGATTGTGTTTTTACAAATGGAATGATTACTGAATAAAGACTTTTTACGGTTGTTTTCAGGCATGTCAATCTGTTTTGCTTGCTAATGATTCACATTACTGGATATTAATGGAGAGTTTCACTAGTTAGCAGTAAACCAGTTACCTCACTGAATATGTTCCTAGATTTGTGTTGGATGTTATCTTTGGAATGGAAATATGGATATTTTATTTGTAAACATAATACCTTTTTCGCTTATTTCAGTTAATGTCATAAAACTAGCGAGCTGAGCCAGTAGTAGTGCTGAGAGTGTCGTGTAAACACGACTGAAGACGAGAAAAGCCGAGGAACAGACATTTAGGTGGAACTGCTCTGACTAATTAAAACTCGATCATTAAGATCAAGCGATTCAGAAGCGAAAACAGTTCAGAATAGCCATTCATTTGTAATTCATTTATTTGCTTGTAATGATTTTAAAAAGTATAAAGTAGTGATGGGTGAAACGTAGCTTTTGCATCGCAAAATAATTCAGTTTCAAAGACTACAGATGCAACGCTCAATATGGCCGCTCTATCGAACAAAGCCCCGCCTTCTGAGCAAAAGAGCCAATCGCTAATCGGTAAAGTCAGCGCGTCACTGCAGCTGCCGTTAGAAGTCCCGGTTGCTATAGAAACAGTGAGCGTTGAGACGTGCGCCTAGGACTGCGCATAAGCCTGAGAAATAAGCTTTTTATAACGCTATTTGAGCGAAATAAACAACATTTATGATACAGTTGTTGTCAGATTTCATTGGTGATTTCAAATATGAAATTTAATCGTAAGCTTGGCGACCAGTTTTGGAGAATTTGATGTTCCCCC
>NW_015649279.1:237281-240399 GCF_001515625.1 Sinocyclocheilus rhinocerous | reverse complement strand
ATAGGCTCCTCCTCCTACAGTTGTTGTCCACTGCAGTAAAAGAAGTAAAGCTGGACTGAACGTTTGAAAGCACAGTGTCGGTATCTTGCATTATTTTACACCCCCATTCAAAGAGATAGGACTTTGTTTCGAAGAATCAAACGCGAATCATTTGATTCAGATCGTGACTTCAGCAGATCTGGACGATCTTGCGCTAAAGTTTTTTCCCCCGTAATTATAAAGGAATCGGAGACGGCTAGAAGCCAAACATGAGCAACTGTGTTATGTTTTGATATTTATGCATAATTCCGTTACGAATTCAAAACATTTGATTCATGTAAAATCTAATACCCGCCCCGAGGTATTACAAATGTTCCAGCCGTGTTTCTTAAATTATACCTTAACTAAGTACAACTAAATTTTAGGACATCATTCTCGTATGTAAATCAACTCTTTTGCTTAATTTATAGTTTATCATCAGGAAAAGCGTCTTACCTCACGTCAGATTCGCGCGCTCCTGCTCCTCCAGTCAGTTTAACGGTTTTTGTCACGTGATCCATTCAAACTTAAAAAAAAAAAAACCCGTTTATATTCTAAAGCTTCAATACAAGTGTAGGTTGATGTTTTGGGTCTGTCATTTAGGTATTTTCAAAATATTTAAAATTGCTTTGATTTTATTATTAATTTCACAACTTTTTCATCAAACAGACTTGCTTTTTTTGATATTTCAGATATGTAAACCACACATTTACATTTAGTCATTTAGCAGACGACTTACAAATGAGGACACATGCTTTAGTTCATTATTTTGAGATTATAAGTATTTTCTTTTAAAGGTTTTACTGCAATGAAACCTAGCTGAAATCAAAATACACTGCTGTGAAAACGTTCTGGGTTTACTGGAGACGGTAAAATAGGTCAGTTCAATGACAGCAAAAGGAATAGTGTTTAACACAGTGCTTTAAGTTTATATAGGAGACTTAAGACTGCTCTGTCTGCTTAAAATGCAGTGTAATGGTGCGAAGCTGCATAAATTAGCCTACAATATCTACCATTAAAATGACAACAGAAACAGGAGAACACTAACACCTGCATCAAGTATTAAATTCATTTATTGTTTACAAAAATATGGTACAAATGAGATCTGCACATTGCACACAGCTATACAGATGAGAATGTAAACTACATTGGTTTTTGAAACCGCTTGTAAGCATATAAATCCTGCACAGTTCTTACAGCTCATAAACACGAGACACACAGACGATCTTCAGCCGTCCTGAGAAACACACTGCTTCAGTAATGATGAACTTTAATCTGGTTGTTGTCGTCGAGGCTGAGCTGAACTAACCCACCGCCGCTGGACGCGCTTCTGAGGCTCGGGAACAGAGGACTGCGTGTGTGACGCTCAGGAAAACAGAGCGGTGCATTCACTGCAGGAGTGTGTGTGTGTGTGAGAGAGAGAGTGTGTGTGTGTGAGAGAGAGAGTGTGTGTGTGAGTGTGTGTGTGTGTGTGAGTGTGAGTGTGTGTGTGTGTGTGTGAGTGTGTTGTGACTTAAATTAGATTAATATTAGTCATAAATGCTTAGTATAATGTTTAATTCATTGTTTTCAATGATAAGAACAGAAACAGTTTACATAGTCATTTATAGGGCTGTTCCCCTTTAAGAAAACATTGCCCATAATGCTGTTCAGATGGAGAGCACACTGAGAAGAAGTGAACTGAGAATGTGTGTGCGCTGTTAAAAGTGAATCCATCCCTTTACAACTATCTGAAACTCCAATAAATCAGTTCTTTTGTTTAAATTCAAGTCGTCACGAGTCATTATTGCTTGCTAAGCAAAGAAGACACGACAGTGTGTCTGTGTGTGTGTGTGTGTATACGCATGTAAGGATACATGTTGCGGTTCTTCCGTTGAGCCTCTAGCCAGCGTTTGTTTCCTTCAATAAGACCCTGCAGCCGCTGACCCTCGACCTCTGACGGACGCAGACTCGACAGACTGCACACACACACAATAATCAGACACTAAACTACATACCCATATGAATGTGTAAAATCAGAACTGTTTCTGCCATCAGAATCATAAACACTCACCTTGGTGGTGTGTATCCTGAGTAGGTCATGTGCGCTCTGCTGGTTTCTATGGAAACAGGAATGATGTTCTGATGAAGCAGCAGGTGATGTGTGTGTGTGTGTGTGTGAGTGTGTCTCACCTGAGCTCAGGCGGCTCCAGCGCGTCTGCAATGAGTCTGTGGCTCTGTGTGAGAGTCCGTTGGCCAGCGAGGGGGAGGGGGTTGTAGGCCACGCCCATGAGGGGCGGGGCAGCAGGGGTGTTGTCAGAGGGGGCGGAGTCTGTTTGTGTGTTAGTGAACCCAAAGCTCCTAACACAGAGTTGAGCTGTCCTGAGATCAGCTGCAGAGAGTCGGCCAGCTGCTGCACCTTCACTGGAACTGACAGACGTTCAGACGCTCATGAACCACTGCATGTCATGTCTACAGTGTTTTATATCTTAAGTGTGTGTGTGTGTGTGTGTGTGTCACCTGTTCCCTCTGGGCTGTACACGCTGCTCATCTCCGACTCGGTCACATCAAATGTCACTTTCCGATCAGCTGACCTCTCAGCATCATCACATGACACCTGACACACACACACAAATGAGCTTCCTACATGCCTGGTCATGTGTGATATTCACTATATAAGATCATGCGTCATGTGGCTTTAATATATTTCTGTCGTAATTTCTTCAAGTTAAACTAAGTAACAAGTAACAAACGTGGAATGTTTGAGGACATTTAAAGAGCTGCTCTGTTTGAAAGACAAAAAGTGTGTGTGTGTATACAGTATATAGTGTATATCAGGGTTCCTCAATAAGCGGCAATGCTTTGTCGCGTCCAGTGTAGATACGATGTGACAGCAAAAACATGGCGAGTGTGTAGAAAAGAAAAGTGGACACGGAAGATGATTCAGTCAGATGTGAATGGACTGAACAGTTTTGAGTGAGTGAGTGACTGATATCTTTGTTATGGAATACATATGTTGGTTCGCAGTGAGTTCACAGTTTTAACGTACAAGTTTGCTTTAATTTATTTTCAAGATCTGAGGTAAAATATCTATTGTTGCTTTCACTATGGCTATAAAGAT
>NW_015649279.1:228324-229760 GCF_001515625.1 Sinocyclocheilus rhinocerous | reverse complement strand
CTCACACTCACACACACACACTCACTCACTCACTCACACTCACACACACACACTCACTCACTCACTCACACTCACATACACTCACTCACTCACTCACACTCACTCACACACTCACTCACTCTCACACACACGCTCACACTCACACACTCACACCTGCTGCAGGTTGTGGTAGAGCTGCTGCTGTGTTGAGCTCCCAGGCGTGGGGTCCTTCAGACTGCTGTGAGCCATCCGCAGCGCTGCCTGTCTGTCAAACATGTGAGCGCTCTGCCGCTCCAGAAACTGACGAGCCCTGAAGAGAGACACGCTCTCATTCCACATGTACTGCCTCACGCTGAGAGAAAGAGAGTAACACACAATAACACACACTCCAAACCCTGCTGCGCTGTCCTGCTGTAACTGAACCATCTCTGAAGACGCAAAGCACTGTTTGGAGTCTGTCCAACACATTGCCAGCTGCTTCCACCCCTGATTCACACACACACTCACACACACACACACTTACTCGTCTACGCTGGTGTCGCTGGCATCTGACCGCAGCAGCGGAGCCTCCAGATCCTCCAAACGCAGACCGTTCTCTGTCTTTCTCTTGCTCTTCTTCTGCTCGTCCTCTGCTCCGTCCTGCTGCTGTTCTCGCTCCGCTCTGCTCCTCTGCTCCAGTTCACTGCACACACACACACACACACTTACTTGTTTATACTACTTTGTGGGGTCCTAATGTCTCCACGAAGATGGTAAAAACAGAAATATACTAAGACAACATCTTAAAAATGATAATAAAGAATGTTTAATAGAATGTTAAAACTCACAACAGTATGGACCTAACCTACACCAACCCTAAACCTACCAGTCACAGAAACCTAACTTCATTTTAACATTTTTATATATATAAGAATGTTTAGAACATTTGTATGTAAGACTGTTAGATATAAGAATGTTGAAACATTTGTATATATACTGTAAATATATTCTGTGATGGGTTAGCGGTCCCCACGAGGAAAAAAAAAAATTAAAAATAGTAAATTATGTTTATGTGAAAGTGTAAGAATGCAAACAGGTTTTCTGTAAGGGGTAGGTTTAGGGTTAGGGGATAGAAAATATAATTTGGTCAGTAAAAAAGTAATAGAAGTCTATGGAAAGTCCCCACAATTCACAGAAACAAACGTGTGTGTTTGGTGATGATGAGTGTTACCTGACTCTGGAGGTCAGCTGCTCACATCGCTCCTGCAGAAGTGTGACTCTGGCCTCCAGCTCCCGTCGCTCCTCCATCATCCTGCTGTTCTCCTCTCTCTGTCGCTCTCGCTCCTGTCTCTCTCTCTGCAGATCTGCTCTCATCCTCTGCAGCTCCTCACGCAGCTCATCCCGCTCCTTCAGCAGCTGCGAGAGAGACTGCACACACACACACACACACATCAGATACACACACACACCAGACACAC
>NW_015649279.1:224691-226561 GCF_001515625.1 Sinocyclocheilus rhinocerous | reverse complement strand
TAGTCTGCTGCAGTGTGTGTGTGTGTGTGTGTGTGTGTGTGTGTGTGACTGTGTGTGTGTGTGTGCGTGTAACTGTGTGTGTTTGACTGTGTGTGTGTGTGTGTTGTACCTGCTCCAGATGTGTGTGTGTGTGTGTGTGTGTGTGTGTGTGTTGTACCTGCTCCAGGTGTGTCTCTCTCAGGTTCTGTAGCTCCTGTTGATGTTCCTCCTTCAGTTGTTCTAGTTTCCTCCTGTGATCTCTCTCAACCTCCTCCCGGACTTCCTGCAGCACATCTGTGAGCTAAACACACACACCAACACACTCCAGTCAGAGCTGCACAATATCAGGAATAAAATCCCAACACGGCTTCATGCAATTATGAACTGGCAAAGGCTGTGATTTAATTCAATCACTGTCAGCGCTGTGTGTTTCAGAGTGAAGCGTGTCTCTGTTCATTTATACGTCAGCAGCTCATGATCTGCTGGTGTTCAGCGTCTCAGAGCAACTCGATTCAGTTACTGATCCACATGAGCTCCATCTGCATCTGCTCGGAGTTTGAGTCGCTTTAACATTCGTTTGGAAACGCAACACGTCAACCTTCTTCACAAATGTGTAATTAGAAGCGTTTATCAACAATAGAGCAGCTTTAAGGCTCTGTGAGGTTTTCCATCAGAATAAAAGTTGGCTGGCTTAGCATTTAAAAATGAAGAAATTAAGATTATAAATAGTATAATTTTACAGTTTTACTGTAAAACAAAATAACCTAACCCCTAAATGAGTAAATTATTATTTTTCTTAAATACTTATTTTTTATTTTTCAGTGAAATATTGCAATAGTAATTTCTTATTTTGTTTAATATCTTTATTTATTGGTAATAGTAATAATAATAATAATAATGTGCGTGTGTGTGTGCGTGCGTGTTGTACCTCTCTCTGGTACTCTGCTAAAGGCTGCTCTGGTCGTGTGCTCCTCAAATCCTTCTGTGTGTCCCTCAGTTTAGCCTGACAAACACAACAGTGTTAAACACACACGCACACACTTATATACACACTTACTGCTCTCTCTCTCTCTCTCTCACACACACACACACACACACACACACACACTCTCAAACACACACCTGTAGTCTGATGGAGGTCAGCTGCTCCTCCTTCTTCTCTTGTAGCCGCCCCCTCTCAGCCCGGAGCTCCTCCTCTGACACCTCCCTCAGTCGCTCGAGGTCCCGCCTCCTCCGAGTCTCCGCCCACTCCCGCTCCGCCTCCAGCTCTGAGCACAGCTCCTGCAGCTTCACCTCATTCTCAAGCCTGAACACACACAAGGGACGAATGTGTGTGTGTGTGTGAACGCACCGATGGTGAGACAGTGTGTGTGTGTGTGTGTGTGTGAATGCACCGATGGTGATACAATGTGTGGGTGTGTGTGTGTGTGTGTGAGAGAATGCACCGATGGTGATACAGTGTGTGTGTGTGTGAATGCACCGATGGTGATACAATGTGTGGGTGTGTGTGTGTGTGTGTGAGAGAATGCACCGATGGTGATACAGTGTGTGTGTGTGTGAATGCACCGATGGTGATACAATGTGTGGGTGTGTGTGTGTGTGTGTGAGAGAATGCACCGATGGTGATACAGTGTGTGTGTGTGTGAATGCACCGATGGTGATACAATGTGTGTGTGTGTGTGTGTGTGTGTGTGTGTGTGTGTGAATGCACAGATGGTGATACAGTGTGTGTGTGTGTGTGTGAGAATGCACCGATGGTGATACAGTGTGTGTGTGTGTGTGAGTGAGAATGCACCGATGGTGATACAGTGTGTGTGTGTTTGTGTGTGTGTGTGAATGCACCGATGGTGATACAGTGTGTGTGTGTGTGTGTGTGTGTGTGTGTGTGAGA
>NW_015649279.1:219340-220030 GCF_001515625.1 Sinocyclocheilus rhinocerous | reverse complement strand
TGTGTGTGTGTGTACCTGAGCTGTTGTAGTTGTGTGTGCATGTCGTTGTTCAGTCGCTCCTCCTCGTCTCGTCTCTGTTTGAGCATCTGCTCCTTCAGGACCCTGAAACACACACATCATGTGATCTGTGTGACTGAGACGATGAGAGTTTATATCAGCATCGTGACCATCAGTGCTGGTGCTTCTACAGCACATCTACCCACAATGCAGCAGTGACTGACCGGAGCAACTCAGCGCTCTCCTCCTTCATCCGGCGCTCCTCATCCTCCATCAGAGCGTCTCTGAGCAGCTGCAGTCTCCCCTGCGTCTCCTCCATCAGTCTGCTCCTCTCCTCCTCCATCTGTCTCTCTGAGTCCTCTAGTCTCTTCCTCTCCTGTTCCTCACGCTTTCTCTTCTCCTCTTCCTCCCTCTCTACTCGTCCCTTCTTCTCCTCTTCCTCAAGCTTTCTCTTCTCCTCTTCCTCCCTCTCTACTCGTCCCTTCTTCTCCTCTTCCTCAAGCTTTCTCTTCTCCTCTTCCTCCCTCTCTACTCGTCCCTTCTTCTCCTCTTCCTCAAGCTTTCTCTTCTCCTCTTCCTCCCTCTCTACTCGTCTCTTCTCCTCTTCCTCCCTCTCTACTCGTCTCTTCTTCTCCTCTTCATCACGCTTTCTCTTCTCTTCCTCCCTCTCTACTTGTCCCTTTTTCTCCTCTT
>NW_015649279.1:183959-216832 GCF_001515625.1 Sinocyclocheilus rhinocerous | reverse complement strand
TTATCCTCTACCTCCCTCTCTTCTTGTCTCTTCTTCTCCTCTTCATCACGCTTTCTCTTCTCCTCTTCCTCCCTCTCTACTCGTCTCTTCTTCTCCTCTTCATCACGCTTTCTCTTCTCTTCTTCCTCCCTCTCTACTCGTCTCTTCTCCTCTTCCTCCCTCTCTACTCGTCTCTTCTTCTCCTCTTCATCACGCTTTCTCTTCTCCTCTTCCTCCCTCTCTACTCGTCTCTTCTTCTCCTCTTCATCACGCTTTCTCTTCTCTTCCTCCCTCTCTACTTGTCTCTTTTTCTCCTCTTCCTCCCTCTCTACTCGTCTCTTCTTCTCCTCTTCCTCACGCTTTCTCTTCTCCTCTACCTCCCTCTCTTCTTGTCTCTTCTTCTCCTCTTCATCACGCTTTCTCTTCTCCTCTTCCTCCCTCTCTACTCGTCTCTTCTTCTCCTCTTCCTCACGCTTTCTCTTCTCCTCTACCTCCCTCTCTTCTTGTCTCTTCTTCTCTTCTTCATCACGCGACACATGCCTGATAAAAGTCACAAATCATCATTATTATCAATAATTAAAACTAAAAACATTAAAAACACATTAATGAATTTTCATTATGAATAAACATTAAAAGTAAAATAAATATGAACTGAAATAGTTACAAACTGCATATTTTGACCTGCCGTTCTGGGCTCCTTATGCTCCGAAACAATCATTGAATATGAGAGAGTTTGTGGTTTGAAGCTAAATACAATACTGCTTGAATGCATTCACTTACTGGACTGATCAGTGCTCCTGCTCATCCCTAACTTATACCACCATCATCATCATCATCATCATCATCACACACCTGTCTGCAGAGTCAGAGACATCCACACAGCTGTCCACATCTGCCTCGCCCTCAGCTTCCTTCCTGTCCTGAGAGACGCACACACACACATTTTTATATTCTCATCTCCACAGGTTTAAAGACTCATTTAGTCTCTCTCTGTGTGTGTGTGTGTGTGTGTGTGTGTTACCACTGCAGGTGACAGATCCAGCAGATCAAACACATTCTCTGAGAGTTTGGAGCGGAAACCAGCCTGAGGAAACAAAAAGAATAAAAATAATGACACACACAACCCAGACATACATACAGTATATATACAGCGGGTAAAATAAGTGTTGAACACGTCACCATTTTTCTCAGTAAATATATTTCTAAAGGTGCTGTTGACATGAGATTTTCACCAGATGTCGGTAACAACCCAAGTAATCCATACATACAAAGACAACAAAACAAATAAGATCAGAAATTAAGTTCTGTGTAATAAAGTGGAATGACACAGGGGAAAAGTATTGAACTACTGAAACGTTTTCAATACTTTGTGCAAAAGGCTTTGTTGTTAATGACAGCTGTCTGGAGAAACTAGTGGCATGCATTGCTCAGGTGTGAGTTTGGCTCATTCTCCCACACAAACAGTCTTCAAATCTTGAAGCTTCTGTCAGCAGTTATACTGTGCTCATAGCGTGTGCTCTTCAATCACACGCACAAATACAGCAGTGCGCGCTGTAGCCTGTATCATTTCATATTAAAAGCGCTAATGAAACCACAAGCATGCGTGTCAGATCTTAAAGTAATAGCAGCCAAATAACCTAATAACCAGCTGCTGTGATGTCTGTTAATCAAAGAACAAAAGAACAAAAAAAAAAAAGAGGAAATCAATCACTTTTGTAGCTTTAAGGATTCATCTATATTTAATTTAGAATTTAGTGTTTGATAACTTCATACAATTTCTGTATATTTCCAACGTGCTGAAGGGCACAGGTAGCTAAATGTGATATTTGAGATGGTTTTAAGTTCACTTAAATTAGAAGTTGTTATTTTTTAAAGTCTAATAAATGTTAAACTTGATAGCTCTCAATTATACTGTAATGTTGAATGGCTAGTCAATGGTTAAATATTGGGGGAAAAAGAACAATTTCTTAGAGACATCAGTAGTATTGGTATCAGTGATACTGGCCTTCAGTCATAAAAAATTATACTAAAATTATATTGTATATATATATATATATATATATACATTTTTGATCAATTTTTTATTAAGTGTTACAGAAAATAGTTATACAGACATACATAAATAGGAATAAAGTGCAACACACTAAATTTTCCTCATTTTAAATGCCATCCCAACCACCCACAGCGACCATCAAAAAATCCTTTTCCACTCCCTCTGCATCACATTAGGTACAATCACAAACTAGTTAATTTTTTTTAATCAATTGACAGCAGTAATATATATATATATATATATGTATGTGTGTGTGTGTTGACGAGGTCATACCTGCACATTATCAGCGGATGAGAGCGACGCTGCTGCTTCACCGTCCTCAGACTCCTGTCACAGAACAGGACACAACATCAGACACACGTACATCAGCTCACACACACACAGATAACACACACAGCAGTATGAGGAGAGGATGCTGGGAGATTCAGCTCTGCTGCAGAGAGGAGCTCTGACTGGCTTAAACTAGTCAGTCATCTAATTTCTTTCTTCAAGACTGCTCATTACATAAAGGGCTAAATCGGTCTGATTACCTCTTGACTAACGGCTAGACTAGTTCTTAAGGTCTTTGCACACCGAGTCCGAAATTCTCGTCTGAAATTTTCGCACGTTAAAAAATAAATACGACCTCACGTTGTGTCAATCACGTTTACACACTGCCTCCGAAACTTTCGTCCGTCATAAAAAAAATTCGGATAAGGTTTGATTTTCTGCGTTTTCGCATCTGTAGCAAGAATTTTGATAGGAAAGGATGACGGATACGAAAAAAACGCATACAAAAATTTCGGACTCAGTGTGCAAGGACCTTAAGTAACTGTGTTTATGCAGCGGATCTGATCCTGCACAACGACTGTTCCTGATAGGTGCTCTTGATGTCACATGACTTGTGCTGAGACACACCTCCTCTCTGCAGTGACACACACCGACACACAAACACTAAACGAACGAATCACTGAACGAACGAATCACTGAATCAGAGGTTCCAGAGGTGATTCACGCATCCCCAAACAATCACAGACTCCAGTGCTGCATGTGTTGTGTGGGACGGAGTGAAGCACCTAAACACAGGTGGGAGGGGCGGAGCATATGGGGTGGGCGGGGCTTGGCGAACAGGGTTAGGGCACTCAGTCCTACCTCACTGGACACTGGATTCCACTGAGGCACAAACTTCCCTGCTTTAACGCGAGTTACTTGAAGGCGAGAGCTGTTACTCTGAAAGCCGTCGCTCTGAGCCTCCGAGACGAGTCCTTCAGTCTCTCTCTGCTCTTCCTCACGTTTATCCTCCTCTGCCTCACTCTCCTGATGCTCTGAAAGTCTCTCTTTCTCCTCCTCCTCAGAGGAAACACTTCTGACGGCCTCTGCTTCTCCGTTGTGTGTTTCAGCCTGTTCTTCTCTTTCAATCATCTCTTCTTCCATGTTTCCATCATCTTTGCTTTCTGTCGGATCTCCTCCTCCTGTTCTCTCCTCCATCGCGTTCCTCTCCTCCTCCTCAGGACTCTTGAATCTCTCGATCTGTTCATCACTCTCCTCGCTCTCTGTGTTGTGCATCTCTTCACCTCTGATCCGTCCGTTCTCTTCTATGCTTCCTTTCCTTTCTTCTTCTTCTGTTGTCTCCTTCTCTTCAGGACTCTTGAATCTCTCAATCTGTTCATCAACTTCATCTATCTCTTCTTGTTTGTGTTTTTGGTTCTCCGTCTCTTCGTCTCTGTTCTCTTCTTCCATGTTTCCATCATCTTTACCCTCAGTCTGATCTCTCTCTTCTTTTTTCTCTTCCATCGCGTTCCTCTCCTCCTCCTCAGGACTGTTGAATCTCTCGATCTGTTCATCGACCTCCTCGCTCTCTCTGTTCTCGGTCTCTTCGTCTCTGATCTGTCCATTCTCATCTTCTCTGTTTTCTTCATCTTTACTCTCTTCTTCAGTTCTCTCCTCCGTCCGGTCCTTCTGTTTCTCCTCAGGACTGCTGGATCCCTCAATCTGCTCTTCGATCTCCTCATCGTTCTCGGTCTCTTCATCTCTGATCTGTGCGTTCTCCTCTTCGCTCATCTGCTCGTCTTCCTCTCGGCCGCTGGACGCCGCAGCATCCGGGGTCAGAGGTCGTGAAGCTGCTGTGGAATGGAGGTGACGTCCACACAGCGAGTCCTTACAGTGGAGGGATGCAGTTAGAGACAGACGGACAGACAGACAGACAGCTGTGAGGTCACATGCAAATCCCTCAAACAAACAGGCGTATTATTAACAAAGACACACAGAGAAGCTGCAGAGAGGAGCAAAAGAGAGACAGACAGAGAGACAGACAGAGAGAGAGGCAGAGAGACAGACAGAGAGACAGACAGGTACCTCTGAAGGCGCCTCTGGACTGTGATCCCTCGACAGGGCCAAATCCTGCAGTTCAGGTTCTGTTCTTTCTTCAGGAGGAACCGTCACACTGACCTCACTGTCCTGAAACACACACACACACACACACTCACAGTCAAAGCTGCGGACACACCAAGTGGCAACCTCCCGCTCTCTCTCGTGAAGCCAACACAAAAGTGACTTAAACTGTAATTCATCAACTGGCCGCTAGAGGCTGGCTGCAAAAGGGAGTCAATCCCATAGACTCCCCATGTTAAAATGCCCAACTTTACAGCAGAAAAAAACATGTTTACAGCCTGGTTCAAAAAATTATTTTCGTCTATATAGCTAATTTTGCCCTTCATGACAACTGTGACACAAGTGCTCCTAAAAAGAAAAGTAAGCGTAGAGCCCTGTTATGCCAAAAATCATTAGGATATTAAGTAAAGATCATGTTCCATGAAGATATTTTGTAAATTTCCTACCGTAAATATATCAAAACGTAATTTTTGATTAGTAATATGCATTGCTAAGAACTTCATCTGAACAACTTTAAAGATGATTTTCTCAATATTTAGATTTTTTTGCTCCCTCAGATTCCAGATTTTCAAATAGTTGCATCTCTATTCTAACAAACCAATTCAATTTAAAAAAATTGACCCTTATGACTGGTTTTGTGGTCCATGGTCACATTTTAAACATTATGCACCTTTTTCAAAAATAGTCGTGTTATTTTATTGCTTTGAAGAAACGTGCTTTAGTCATATTTTGCTCGATGCGCCCTCTTGTGGCCTCAGGAGAGAAGCCAAAAGCTTTTTTCCCCCTAACTGAAATTATGCATTTTAAATTCAAATATAATTAGAATATTGATAATATTTAAGTACAAGATTCGAATGTAGTTTTTCAGCGATTCTGACAGCCCTGCAGTGCTAAGGAGGAGAGTCAGACTGATGTGCATTCATGTGCTGTGTTTGTGTTCACCTCGTACTGCAGCCCTGCTCCCAGAGCATCCAGATCCAGATGGAGGTTCTGCAGGAGTCCGGCTGAATCCCGTGGCCTCTAAACACACACACACACACTTAGATCTGATCCAGCGTTCAGTGGGACTCAGGCAGTGTGTGTGTGTGTGTTTCAGACTCACCTCTTCCTCAGAGACCTCCTCGTCTTCCTCAGCGCTCCTCTCCTCATGAACGCTCCTGGAAGCAGCAGAGCTCGACACGCCAGCCTGATGCACAGAATCCAAATCAAAACCCAAAACACAGGTCACACTCACAAATCACAACTCCAATATAGGGATATGCCGGTATCAAATTTTCATGTTGCGATTAATTGCTAATGCTTTTATCACGGTATACGGTATTATCACGATATTGAAATTTAGTTTAAAAAAGTGCTGTCATAATACAGTATAACAGGTTTAATAACTTTTTTCTTATAACAAAAATAACTGAACATTTAAATGCAATAAAGCAATACAGAAAAATATAAAGTTAAAAGTTTTACACAGATTAAAGTGCAAAAGAACTATAAAGACCAATAGGTATCACTTTACAAAAAGACCTCATTAGTTAACCTTAGTTAATACATTAACATTCACAATGAGCAATAGCAACATTTGCTACAGAAGTTATTAATCCTTGTTTAAAAAATACAAGTCTTAGTTCATGTTAGCTCATTAAATAACACAACTGCAACTCTCGATTTTAACATCCTGTTATTAAATATTGGAATACCTAAGATTAATGAATGTTCAGAAGAATTTTTCATTGGCAGTTTATGTTAACTAATGAATTAACTAATGTTAACTAATGAAGCCCTAATGTAAAGTGTGACCGAACAATAAAAAATCAAAACACTTTCAAACAATATCTAGGGCATGTTGTAGTCCAGATTAAAATGTAAAAAAAAAGTTTGAAAATAAATAGCCTATTAAGTCTAAATATGTAAGTATTTGGCGCTGTGATGAACATCATAGCAAATACACAAATCTGAATTTCTCTGTGAATATCTGTTAAACTGTAATTTATTTCTGTGATGCGCAGCTGTATTTTCAGCATCATTACTCCAGTCTTCAGTGTCACATGATCTTCAGAAATCATTATAATATGCTGATTTGCTGCTCAAGAAACATTTCTGATTATTATCAATGTTGAAAACATTTTTGTGGAAACCACGATCCATTACTATTCAAAAGTTTAGGGTCAGAAATTAGTATTTTTATTAATCAAGGATACGTTAAATTGATCAAAAGTAACAGTAAAGACATTTATAATGTTACAGTAGATTTCTGTTTCAATGTTCTTTTGAACTTTCTATTCATCTCTGAATCCTGAAAAATAAAACGTATCAGTTTCCACAAAAATATTGTGCAGCACGACTGTTTTCAACATTGATAATAATCAGAAATGTTTCGCGAGCAGCAAATCAGCATATTAGAATGATTTCTGAAGATCATGTGACACTGAAGACTGGAGTAATGATGCTGAAAATACAGCTGCGCATCACAGAAATACATTACAGTTTAACAGATATTCACATAGAAAACAGCTGTTTTACACTGTAATAATATTTCAGTGTTTTTACTGTATTGTGATCAAATAAACACAGCTCTGGTGAGCAGAAGAGACTTCTGAACGCTGCTGAATGTTCCTGTAAGATGTTCTCACCCCTGGAACTTTGATTTCCTGCGTTTTTTTCTTCTTGTCTTTCTTGTCCTTCTTCTTCTTCTTCTCCTTGTCTCTCTTCACGGCGGTTGGAGCGGCTCTAGCATGCTGGTTGCGCTCGCGCTCCTGCTCCACCAGCTGGCGGTAGTGTTCATCACACGGATGATCCCAGGTGGACTGACCCGAGGAGAAGTTGAAGTAGTACACCTCACCGGTGACGTCCTGACTGAACACACACACAGAGAGTCACTTCCTTAGGACACTAATGACATTATTTTAATGACAGTTATTCGTGACAAATTCTAAGTACTGCAATAAGACAAAAATAATACATTATTTGAATTGTAAAGTATTTATAAGTCACAGTATTATTTGTTGTATTTATTTTACTGTTCAAGACCAGTATTACTCTGGTATCACTGAGATACTACAATAGTTTTTATTTTTATAGTTTCCGTTTGCATTTTATGTTTTGTTATTTTTTTGCATTTTTGTGAGTTGTTTTATTAAATCTCTAAATAGTTTTTAAAAAGTTTTATTTCAGTTTTGGTTGTAGTTATTTTAGTACATCACAGTTGTGGATGGTGTTCATGAAGACATATGAGGGTCATAGCGTGTGTGATGAAGAGTACGAGTAACCTTGCTCTGAAGGGATGTAGCTCTCATCATAGTCTTCCTCCAGCACCAGCTGATCTCCGATGCGCAGCCCCGTGGTCGTCATGGTGACGGCCTTCAATTAATCTCACTCAATTACTTCAAATTAAAACTTCACAAACACATCACATTCAGCATATAACACGTACTTACAAATAAAAACCACTGCGTATTAAATAAACATGAAAAAATACACATAACGTCGACACGGATCTGTTTGCGTTTACCTCAGATAAACGGTCGAATCGCTTTTCTTTGAGAATCATAAATATGTAAACGCAGATATAGATCATAACTGAAGCACTGGTGATATCTAATGAAAACACAAGCCTGAACGAGTAAATTTGAACAATATAAAAGCAAATCGTCCGTAAAGACAAGCGTCGCGTAACGTTACGCTGAACACGAAACACGATCATTCTTAATAATAACACCGTTTAATAATTACTGATTTAACGCGATTAGTTTAATCCTCACCTGCTCTCTGATCCCGCGCCTTCAGTTCTGCCGTGAACTTAAAAGCATTGTGTGATTGTACAGCTTTACTTCAGAGGATTTATTTTAAATTTCAGAGGATTTTCTGAATTTAAAACGGAAAGTTTAATCCGAAGCGCCGCGTCTCCACCACAGCAACCGACCGGAACATGGCGGCCGCGGCAGCCGCGCTTCAGAATAAAAGTCCCGCAACAATGCATGCGCTTGCACACGATAGAAATATAATTATATAAATAATATAATATAAAAATATAATAATATAAATATACGACTAAAATAATTTATTTTAATCAATTGTAACATAATGAAGGTATCTGGAAATGTCTAGGGAAGTAGTATGAACTTTAGTGTTTTTTTTCACAATATAATAAAATAAAATAACATTTAGGAAATCCTTTTTATAGCATTGGTAGCTCCTGACAACAATGAAATGACAAAAACAACACCAGAGCGTCTTAAAAGATCCAACATAGTTTATTAATATGTGCTTTTGTTACACCGTACACAGCAATAAAAGTATTCACACTTGGCTTTAATATATGAGAAACACGTGAAAAAAATGCTAAGCATATTAGGCAAGCCTTAATATAGAAAATAAATAAATAGTGTAAAAAAATAAAAACCCAAGGCAAGCTGCTTTAAGAACAGAAGTTCATGAAATCACAGTAAACTGTCGACACAAAACTAAACACACTCACTGTGCTTCACATCAATCCAGACTTGACCAGCAAGGCGACACACACAAAAGATCCCAACAGAGACAGCAGGTTAATGTTATAAATACACTAACAGTTGTTTAATCACACTGCAACGGCTGTCTGATTTCGTTTCGTCTCCAAACACATGACGTTTGGCCCCTAAAGAGAAAGGAACACTTGAAATCGCATCATATGACCCCTTTAAGATTCAATGCTGCATTTTCTGGAACGTCTTTGACATTTTCATAGAGTTTTACAAGCGTTTCTAACATTCTCGTCTCTGTTGTTTTCAATGGGGTTCAGTAGTTGAGAAAGTTCAGATATTTGGTTTCTAAATAAAATAAACCACTAAAACATGCCTCGGGTGGAATCACAATGCGATACAGTGAATAAACATTAAAAACAAAAGCAATGCAGTGGAATGAATGAATGAGTGATACCAATACATCTCTGACGTCCAGATGGAAAACCAGCCCTCGGCGTTCAGAGAATCCTGTCTTTCCCAAATCAAATCACACACAAGCTCTCACATTACACTAAACGAGACGAGTCAATGAGAATGAGATCTTCAGTCAAGATCCGCTCGGCTAAAACTGTGGATTTGGTCTGTTCTACTCGTCTACAGGCTCAAGATTTGGTGCAATGATCCGCTCTTGAATGAAGCATCATGTGGCAGAAGCATATCTGTCTCTGACGAGTGTGCTGTGATTAAACGAGCAGACATGCATGCTGAGCGTGAATCGTGAGTATACTGGGAGTATATCTTGGGAGTGAAGAGGAGTGCAGGGTCGATGGAGAAGATACTGAGACGCTCCGTTAGCAGCAGTTCTCCAGTGTACAGAAGAAACCCAACCTGCTGCATTAAAGAACAATAACTATACCGATAACTATAACAGTAACGACACAGAGGAGTTTTTGTGTCACCTTTAGTGTGTTCTTTTTCAGCTGATGAATGATAAAAACATTTACAGCCAATCAGAATGCACTGACTTTAAAGAGCTTGAGCTTTTAAAGAGACGGCACGCTCTTAGAATAAATGGAACATTAACGTGTGGACACTAACGTAGTTAGCGTTATAGCTATCGCTGTCGTTATATTTAACAATAGTCATGGTTATAGTCATCACTATACTTAACATAATATTTATCGTTATGGTCAACGTTTAGTCAATAATTATTGCAACAGTCAGCGTTATAGTCATCGGTATAATTATCATTATAGTCAATGTTATACTCACTGTTACAGTCATCGTTATATTGTTATAATCACTGTTACAGTCAACATTACAATCAATGTTACAGTCGATGTTTTATTGTTACAGTCAACGTTATATTGTTTTAGTCAATTTTATAGTCAACATTATTTATTTATTAAAGATTTAACGCCATATCAGCAGCAATGGCTATATTCATGGCAAAATCAAGAGTTTTATAATAATGACAATATCATTTCAACTCATTGTTTACAATAATGTAACAATTTTATCTTAAAAACGTCCAACATACAAAAAAATGCCTATATACTTAATATAACAATTATGGCAACAGCAACAAAAAACTAGAATTTTTCAATTTAATGTGCGAAAAAATTTCGAAAATTATTCCGAGAAACTTAAAAAAAAAAAATGTCCATTACTAAATTGTTTGAATAAAATGTTGCCTAATATCATATAAAAATGGACATTCAACAGTCAATGCTATATCGTTATAGTCAACGCTAGAGTCCGTATATTGTTAATATTAGAAACAACGTTAAAGTCTACGTTAGTCATTGTTATAGTCATCATCGTTATAGTTATCGTTCTTGTTGTGAACGGGCCGTAACTCCCAAATGCAACACTTGTCTTGATAAAAATTATATTCTAAAATAAGAAAGGCTTGCCGATTCAGTGTTACTCAGTTAATTACTCCCTGTGACGAGCTAACAGCGTTTAAACCTCAAGATGAGGAGCGTCAGAAAGGCACTCACGTCTTCATATCAGGCGTCGTGGCACTTCCGGTCTAGTGCTGTCAAACGATTAATCGCATCCAAAATAAAAGCTTTTGTTTACATAATATATGTGTGTGTTCTGTGTACATTTATGATGTATATATAAATACACACACATGCAGTATATATTTTGAAAATATTTGCATGTATATACATTTATATTCTTATATTATATATATATAAATATATAAACATAACTTATTTTTCTTAAATATATACATGCATGTTTTTTTATATATATACATAACGTACACAGCACACACACATACAGTCAAACCGAAATGTATTCAGACGCCTTTAACAGTTCTCACATTATATCACAGTTTATTGGCTATATTTTAGAAAATGGTACTAAAATATGAGAAGAACAAATTCATTTTGATAATAACTTTGATAGAAAGGTATGTAATGAATTCGGTTGAATAGCTGTCAGCTGTTAAATTTAAGAACACAATTAGATAAAACCAATTTAGCTCAACTAATTACCAAGCAGTGCTTCATTCTGTTCAGTCTGTGGTGTAAAATATCACATTAGCAATTAAAGAATAACACTTCAGCAAAACATGCCTGAATATTTTTTTAATCCCATATTTTACTGTATGAAGAATTTTTGGATGTAATATGTCACAGTTACTTTATTTTGCTATCATCACTTACATAAATGAACTATAGTGTCCTGCACGCACTAGTAAACAAACATCAAAAATGATATATCTGGTGTCTGAATAATTTTTGGTTTGACTGTATGTTATGTAAACAAAAACTTGTACTTTGCATGCGATTAATCGTCTGACAGCACTACTCCGGTCTCGTTCCCGGTCACTCCCACCAGGTGTCCAGTCTGCGAATGCGCACGCGCTGCTTGTAGTGGTACTCCTTCAGGTGCTCCTTCAGAGCGTTGGGTAGCGGCAGAGCGTTGATGCCGTCGTACGTGGTTCTGCTGCTGATGACGGCGCGGCAGATGCGCTGCAGGCTGAAGGGCTGCGAGCGGTGGATGGGGTTAGACAGCAGCGGCTCGAAGAACATGCAGGAGTTGGGGTCCTTGTAGTGCTCCAGCAGGCCGGTGACGGTGGGAGCGTGGAACACGCTGGGGTCGTGCACGTCGAAGCTGAAGTTATGATTCCACTGCTCGATGCGCGCATGCAGCGAGCGGCCGTACCGCCGGAAGCTGACGGAGAAGAGGTAGTCTTCCTGCGCAGAGTCGCGCAATAGAAACGTGCCTTCGGGTTTGCCTTCCAGCAGCGTTTCGGCTTGGTATCGGTCCATGACGCCGCAGTAGCAAGGCAGGTTTGTGATCCGAAGCAGATCGGGGACTAGGCAGTGGATGTAATCGATTTGCGTGTGAATGCGATGGAGTCCGTCTTGTGATTTAGGACTGTCCGGCGGAACTAGAGTCGGAGATGCGGCGCACAAATCAAAATCTGATGACGACGATGCAACGACTTCATCGAGCGTGTCCAAACATCTCTGCAGGAGCAGCGCTGCGCGCTCGTCTCCGGCTAACTCGTTCATCCCGGGAGCCAGTTTGGGTCCGAGTTTGTAAAGCGGGTTGATTTGCGCCGTCACTTCGAAGGTGTGGATCTGAGCGTTGGGCGGAGGTTCGACTCCCTGCTCGATGCTTATCCGTCGTCTCTCTCGTAAGCGGTCGTCCTCGTCCTCCACAGCAAGCGTGGATCCGGAGTCGAGGACCGGAGCTTGAGAAATGGGAGCCGTGTGCTGCTTGATGAGGTACCACTTCTGCGCCAGGTCCGAGCCGGCGGGGAACGGACAGCTGTCCAGCATGAGCTCGCTGAGGTGGATCTTGCGCCTGGAGGACGGCGAGGGGGACAGGACTTGGCTGTGGGTCTTGATGGGGAAACACTGGCCTACTGCGTCTTGGATCTTCTGGCGGAGCGTTCTGCTGCTTCCGGACGCCTTGCTCTCCGTGTCCTCAGCGGAAACCCGTTCGGAGAGCAGGGATTCGCTGGAATTGTTCAGAAGATCTCCGTACTCGAAGCCGTCGCTCACGGGCCGCTCCGAGGTCAGATTGTGCGAAGGGTGGCTTTTCTTCTTCCCCCTCGCGCCCTTCTGCCTTGCTCCGTCTCGTCTCTCCTCGGAGCGGCTCTGACGCACTTTGGGCCGGGCTCCGCGCTCCCTCTCCTTCCCACGATCCCCTGCTTCCTCAGGCAGAGACATGACTGCTGCGGTGCGGATTGTGTTCGTTCAAGACAAACGCCGTCAGACCAGAGTCACTGCACATTCGCTGAACATGATAAATTAGCATTCGAGTCCATGCAGATCACGTTTTCGATCTGTGGAGACAACAGAAAACCAGAGCAAGATAAACCATTTGCCCTCTGAGACATAACGAGCAAACAGCATTCATCAATCAGACACACGCTGACTCGTATATATTCAAACACATTAAAACTGTTGACAATCTTTCATGTGCAATTCTGAGTGTAAAAATGACTGTGATTTTAACAGTAAAAGACTGTAAAAATGCTATAATAAAAATCTGTTAAATGGTTAACGGTAAGTTGCCCTACTATATACGGTAAGAAAACTGTAGTGGACATGACATGTAATTTTACGGTAGCATACCATTTTTGGAAGTTAAAAAGAATGTATAACTTACAGTGAATAACCGTAAACGCTGCGTTACATTTGATGTGTTTTCATTGAAACAACTTTGTTTATTCTTAGTTTTATCTCATTAGTTGTGTACATTAGGGTGGTATGTTACATCTAATGTTGTTAAATTAATATTTATTGCGTGTTGGTTCATCATGTGACTCTCATCACCACCTGCTTTTGGTGGGTGTCAGTGTATTAAAGGTACAAAGCAGATTTCAGTACTTGCATAGATTGGTACATTAACATTGTATCAGTTGATAAAATTACAGTATTTACATGTAAATTTAAGTTAAATCCGTAAAACCTAAACTGTTGCTAACACATTTTGTACGGGAAAATTCTGGCAACCACAAATGCCGTTTTTTTACCGTAAATTTTACGGGATTTTTTTTTTTACATAATGTGCATGTATTTATATACACATAATAAATATACACAGTACACACACATATGGTATGTAAACATAAACGTTTATTTTGAATTGATTAATCGGTTTGCTGCACTAATATGTGTAAGTCAGATGGTTAACTGTTGTATAAGTTTATAACTGTTTTTCTTGTACTTCAATTGTTGTATGTTTATATTTCTGTTTAATTAGTATGTAGCACCGTTTGTTTCTTATCTGTATGAATTACAGAAGGAGAAGGAGAACAGAAGGAGAATGATGTTCACTCAGCTGCTAAATAAACGTGAATGAGAGAGTTTCTCTGTCTCTCATCTCATTTTGTGTGCCACATATATTTATTTGTATAAATTAATTGCATAATAATTGTAATTACATAATATGCATAATTGCATAATATTTTCAAAAGCTGAAGTGATTACCTTTGTATAACTCAATATTATAACTAATTGCAAAAGCTTAATAATCAATCAAAGCATACTGATTAATTAGTTAAATAATCCACGATTAGTCGATTAATCGTTCTAATAATCATTAGATTAATTGATTATCAAAATAATTGTTTGTTGCAGGCTTGCAGCCCTAGTTACTGTTAACTAAAGCTATTAAAAGTAATTTTTTGTTTAATTAAAATAAAATGTAAATATTAGCTAGATGAAAACTGAAAACTAACTGAAAGTTTAAGTTAAAGTAATTAAATTAAAATAAAACTTAAAAAATATAAAAATAATAAAAATGACAAAAGAACATCAAATTACTAAAACGGAAATTAAATAAAGCTAAACAGAAATATTTTTTTTAAATAATAAAAATGACGAAAGCACAACAAAATTACTAAAACAGTAGCATAAAGCTAAACAAAAAAAAATGCGTTAAAAGGCTCATAAAAAAGAACAAAAGCTCAAAAAAATATGAATTCCAAAATATGAATTAATACTATAATAGTATAGAAATAATACTAAAATAACATCAGATGATCAAACACTCATAATAGCCTGACATTGTGTATTACAAACATTATGAGTATTATTGGCTATTATTGACGAATTGCTTTGATCCTATTCTTATGTAAGTCACTTTGAATAAAAGTGTTTGGCAAAAGAATAAATGTAAATTACCGGTACATGTCAAAAAAATCTGACAATTCGTTAACAATGAAAACCATTTTAAAAATACGTTTACAGAAAGCGCGCGAATATCAGAGTGAGTCACTCACAGATGAGTTATAAACGAGTTACTGTACAGCGATGGGCTGATAATAACTGACTGAATAACACCGTATTACTGTAGTATAGTGTTTACATTCTCTTAGGAATACTATAGTACTAACGTTACTATGGTACGTGTCAGAAATCCGTGCGCTGTAGAGAAAGATAATCAACAGAAGCCAAAAACACGAACCTGTATCGTCTGACGACACCGCGTCACTCCTGAGCGGTAAACGAGGCTTTGATTAATGATCTGTGATGGATTAAATCACTTTAATAAGTGAACTTTAATCAATAAAGTCGCTTTAACTCGAGCTAACTCGCTCAGCCCTGCCGACACCGTAGCGGTGACTTCACTTCCGCTTCCGCCATCAGGCAGAAACTTCCGGAATTACTCCAGAGGATTATATTTTTAGAACTGTTATGTCAAAGGATATGGTTTAATGGTTGATGTTTGGCTGGTATTAAATAATAAACATTCTCTTTTTTACTTCTGTGAGGTTTTACCGCTGAGTTAAATTACTGTTGAGTTTATTACTTTCAAATGACTTTGTGAACACCATTATTTTGATATTTAAATTAAATTCAGACTTGAAATAATTCTTCGTAAACTGCTTTGGCTCCATGCGCTTTCATGAGGACTTTTATCCTGAAATACGAGCGCGCATGACCGGAAGTGGCGCTTCAGCGTGATCAGATTAACTATAAACGGTTCCTTCAGCATTTCGCTGTTATATTGTGTTTAGTTCATTAATCGGTCACATCAGCACAGCCAGTCGCTCATTACAGGTGATTTACAGACTGACAGGCAGATGATGATGTTGTTGTGGTTGTGTAGGGTCTGATGATGGTGTGATGTTCAGTGATGATGATGAAAATGTTGTTGTTGTTCATGATGATGAAGATGATGATGATCTCTCCTCACAGGCACTTTCCCCGTTGCATTCAAGCAGGCTCGGCTCAAACCTACATTAAAAACTTCTCTTATAGATAGCTACAGACCTGTCTCTCTCCTTCCATTCATAGAGAAAACCCTCGAACGAGTTGTTCTTAACCAGGTATCATTGTTTCTTTCGCAGAACAACAAACTGGACGCTAACCAGTCAGGTTTCAGGAGTGGCCATTCAACTGAGACAGCGCCCACCTACTTCCACTCACTACTACGAATCTACATCCCCTCCAGAAGTCTGAGATCCGCTAGTGAGCGACGCCTCGTGGTACTATCACAGAGAGGCTCAAAATCACTTTCCAGAACATTCTCGTTCACTGTTCCTAGCTGGTGGAACGATCTTCCCACCCCTATGCGGAACGCTGAATCCCTGACTTTGCTTTCTCTTTCCTTAATCTCTCTCTGTCTAGCTTGTACTTATTTGAACAATGCTTGAAACTTGGTATGACGAGCACTCCCTATGTCTATTTGCCTGTTTAAGATGAAACGCTTGATGTATTCCCCAACTGTAAGTCGCTTTGGATAAAATGAAATGTGATGATGATGATGATGTTCTGTAGGTGTCAGGATGTTGTGTGAGCTGCTGCTGTCCTCGCTCTGGTTCCTGTTCCTCATCTTCTGGCTGGAGAGCATCAGTGTTTGGCTCTTTCTGTGTCTGTACTATCAGGACGGGGTTTTCTATCACTGGGCTTCAGGGTGAGTCCAGCTCATGTAAACATTCTCCAGCCTGCCACTGAAGAATAATATATTATAGTGCAGTTGTATTATTGTAGTACTTTAAACTTTAAAATATACAGCATTTTTGGTTGGACTTTATTGTAAGTTGTCCTTATTACATGTTGTTAATTAACAGCACACACTTACTATAAGGTTAGGGTTAGTTGCATGTAATTATGCATATTTTACTGTTAATTTACTACAGTAAGTGCATGTAACATGTAACTAGGACACTGTAAAATAAAGTGTTACCAGATGTTCTTATGGTGGAAGCTTCAAGGTCTGTGACGCGATAGATCACAATTAAAACCAGAGATCTTATTTGTGATGCTCTTATGATGGTGTGACTCTGTAAGTAACGCTTGTTGTTTTGTCTGCAGTGAGCTTGCAGATGATCCGGATCAGTTCCTCTATGTGTTAAGCAGGTCAGCTTTATTTCTGCTTTGGTGTCTAGAGGAAGATAAAGAAAACCGCTGCTATCTCTCCTTCGTCTCATCACACAAACAAACACTGCAAAATCAGGTGTTCATCTTCTCCCACAGAATCGATCTGTCTGCGCACATGCAGACATGAGGAAGTGATGTCATCACGCCAGGGTCAGAGGTCAGCGGGTCCTCGTGACCTCCAGAGACTGTGATGGACGGTTTCTGCAGACAGATAGAGCGGCGAGATTCAGCGCACAAGCAGCAGGAACACATGAAACCTCTTTAAAGCTGTTACCTGTGTGAACACTGACGGAGTTTAACCAGTTCATGTTTTTAACTAGCTGGAATTTCATTTGAGAAAATATTAACAGCTCCAGATTAACTTTTATCGAATTATTGCGTTCTATTTTTATACCAATTTCTCTTCTTTTTTTTACCAAATAATAAAAATAAAGCAGTTAATATTTATTTATAATATAAACTAATATAACTATAATATATACTGTATGTGTGTGCATTTATATATACATAATAAATATACACAGCACACACCAATTATGTAAACAAAAACTTTATTTTGGATGCGATTAATCTTTTATCAAACATTACAGTAAGGTTACTTGTGTTCACATTAGTTAATGCATAAGAAAGAACAAAATTTTTACAGCATTTGTAAATCTGGTTTGTTGTTAAATCACGTGTGTTCATCTATTTGTTTAACATTTTCTTCTCTACTTTATGAAATAACACGACGGAAAGCAAACTACATCGCAATGTACTAACGCATCAGTGTGTTTACATGAAATTACACAGCTAAAATAAACACCTCTGTTCATATAACTGCACTACATGAATAAACACTGATATACATCATTATAGAAGTTTATAAATGCGTGAATGCATATAAAGAGTTTGTGTAATTTGTCTGTGTGCGTGTGAGTTTGATTCAGGCGCTGATGGGGGCAGCCGCGGCGGCGGGGTCCTTCAGCAGAAGTCGCACACAGCCGCGCGCGCTGCTGTCGTTTCTGTCGATAAACTGATTTAAACTGTCAATTGTTTGTGTTTCGCCGTTGTTTATCGATCATTTGCGTGGAGAAGCGCGTTTAGATTCTCCACCATGGCTCCTACAATACAGACGCAGGCGCAGCGCGAGGACGGACACCGGTGAGAGAGATCACGATTACAAACCCGATAAAACACACGAATATTATATTATATATATTATATCGCACACACGACCAGTAAAACACACGTACCTCCACTTGGAGAACTCTTCATCGCGCTAATTACTCTGTTGTGTTTAATTAGAGACATTAGAAGTGGGTGTTGTGAACTGGTCGTGTCTCATTAGTATCTCACGATGCCTCAGTAGTGTGTAACGTGTGTTTTGTGTTTACTACAGGACTTCAGCTCACAGAAGCGTCCCAGAGAGGTACTGATGATGATGATGATGATGATGATGAAGATGTGTCAGTTTCATGTAGGCCTGCAACAAACGATTATTTTGATCATTGATTAATGTAACGATCATTAGAGCGATTAATCGACTAATCGTGGATTGTTCGCTAATTAATCAGTAGACTTTGATTATTCAGCTTTTGCAATTAGTTAAAATATTGAGTTCTAACAAATAAATAAAGGTAATCGCTTCAGCTTTTGAAAATCATATTATGTAATTACAATTATTACGCAATTAATTTATACAAATAAACATATGTGGCACACAAAATGAGATGAGAGACAGAGAAACTCTCTCATTCAGCGTTTATTTAGCTATATGAATAAGTAGCTGAGTGAACATCATTCTGCCGAACATTTTGTAAGTCATATGGATAAGAAACAAAAAGAAAGGTAAGACATTTTATTTTTGGATAAACTATTTTATTCACAACATAATCTCTCTTAAAATACCTTATAGGATTATGAAACTCAAAACATCAAAACAAGCTTGATCTCTGCAAACCAAACTATCACTTTAATGAAATAATATTTTTTCCCACTAATAAACAGATTTTATCATTAGCTCGCTCCACACTGGAGAGCTGCATTATAACAGAAAATCAAGTTGTAATTGTAACTGAAAGCGACACTGACTCTGGTTTTTCATGTTTAATGCTGTAAAGCCGCTTGATTTAAGGCTATCTATTGCATAAAGTGCTATATAAATAAACGTGATGTGACTGGACTTTACTGGAGAACCGAACAAACACCCACTCTCTGTAATCAGATGCTTTCTGAACTGCTGCTTTCTCACCGCTGTCAGTTTGTTGTGTTTATTTTGTTATTGAGAGGAAAGCGTAGCATATATTTATATATTGATCTAAAACGTCGCTCAGCTGCGTTTGCTCTGAAGCGCTGTGTGTGTGTGTTCTTCTCTTGAATTGCATCCAGGAGAGCTTAATGACAGTCTTGGTCAAACTGCATTACTGTAGGCTCTTATGAGATCAAACGAGTGCTCGACGACAAAAATATTTGTAGATAATTTTTTATTGTATTGAACATTAGTTTTCTTCTGTACTATTTGGGGTGCGTAGTGTGTGAATTAGGACGCAGTCAGTGATGTTTGTTTGAGTTGCCCGCATGTCAAATTCTGACCAATCGTGTGAGAGTGGGGCGGGGCTGTCTGTTTGATTGACAGACTGACACCTGTTTGGAAACAGTGGTGTGTTTAATCTCTTGTGTGCTGCAGGTCTGGCGTCGTGTGCAGAGTGAAGTATGGAAACAGTCTCCCGGATATCCCCTTCGATCCGAAGTTCATCACGTATCCGTTTGACCAGCACAGGTACGGCTCTGACGCGTGTCTGCCGCTGGGTTGGGCTCTGTAGGGCTGCTGGGATACGCTGCAGTGACGCGTGCTGTGTGTTGCAGGTTTGTGCAGTATAAAGCCACATCACTAGAGAAACAGCACAAACACGAGCTGCTCACCGAGCCTGATCTGGGCGTCACCATCGACCTCATCAACCCTGACACGTACCGCATCGACCCCAGCAGTGAGTCCGAACACACACCCCACAGTTATTACAGTCAGCTGAAACCAATAATATATATATGCTAAAATGTAGGGATGTAACGATTCACTCACCATCTAAACTTTTCTAAAGACAGTAAGTTCCCCTCAGACATACATTCATATAAACTCCTACCCCTAAATGAATCGTGATTTGTTTAGCATCTCAACCGATTTGAATCGTCACATATTTTAATCGATTTTCAACCGGTTAATCGTTACATCCCTACTAAAATGTATTTTATTTCATCTAGTTGCCAAAGCAACGTTTCTCATTTTAATTTGACTTGAAGTTCTAAAATAACTAAAAGTAAAACTGAAATAAAAACTATGTAGACATTAAAAAAAAACAACTGATAAAAATGAGAAAAACAAAAAAGACTAAAACTTGAAATTGAAAAAGAAAAAAAAAAAAAAGTTTAGTAGGCTATTTTTTCCTCCTGCTGTACCGAAACTATACCGAACCGTCATGTTTGTGTATTGTTACACCGTCATAATTTCATGAAGTTGAACCAAACTTTTTCATTCTCATGATTTATTAATCCAAAATCCGTGATATTCCCTGTTCTACTGTAAATTCAGTTTTTATGACAGGTTTCCCTGTGTATTTTCCTCATCACAGACATCATGAAGCTCTATCTAGTTAATGTCTGTTTTAATTATCCAGCGAGTGAAATACTTCATAAATGAGGACACGATGCGCAAACGCAAGAGAGACGTGGACGAGGATTTGGAGTACATGCCTGATGAAGTGTAAGACTCAAAAACAACATTCACATCCATTAACATAATCCACATAGTTACAGGTAATGGGTGGGATTATGCTAATTGTAAATGAGCATTCAAGTGCACTCATTTTACAGATGGTTGGAGTTCATTAACAATAATTAAATCTGAGTTTTCAGAGCATTTCTGAATCTGGGAAGGAAAATTTTATGCACAACTTAATGGAACTTTTTTCTTGCAGTAGTGAGTTTATATCTCACAAATCAGACTTTTCTTATCAGAGCTGCTTAGAGTTATAAAATTCCAGTTATTAAAGTTTTTTATCTCATAATTTTGAGTTCACTGCTTGCATTTCTGAGAGAAAAAAAGTCTGAATTGCGATATAATTACCTTTTTTATTTTTGATCCCGTGGCAGAAGCAAACTTACATAAAAATGGTTAAAACTAAAACTGAAAATTAAAAAATACAAACTATTTAAAATGACAAAAAATGGCCAAAAATGTAAATAAGACCAGGTAACTGTCAATCACACAGACGGCTCCGCCCACTCCGGCTCAGTGTGTGTTACTGACCGTGTGTGTGTTTTAGGGTGCGTCTGAGCAAGCGGCGAGCGAAGGTCGGCGCTCCGTCATCTACGAACGCTGTGCTGGTGTGCAAACACAGAGACATGAACGAGAAGGAGCTGGAGGCTCAGGTCAGTTCACACCTCGCATCACAATCATCTGAGATCTCAGATCAGAATCTGCTGCTGCTACATTAACTTCAGGAACAGCAGATAGAGTTCCTTTGCACAGAAGGCATTGATGTGGTGTGAGCGCAGTCACTGATCTGTGTGTGTCTGATGGACAGGAGGCTCGCAAGGCTCAGCTGGAGAATCATGAGCCCGAGGATGAAGAGGAGGAGCTGGACATGATGAAAGACCTGCAGGACTCTGGTAACACAAGCACCTTTGTGTCATGTACCTAGGGATATGCCGGTATCAAATTTTCATGTTGCGATTAATTGCTAATGCTTTTATCACGGTATACGGTATTATCACGGTATTAAAATTTTGTTTAAAAAAAAAGTGCTGTCATAATACAGTATAACAGATTTAATAACATTTTTCTTATAACAAAAATAACTGAACATTTAAATGCAATAAAGCAATACAGAAATGTATAAAGTTAAAAGTTTTACACAGATTAAAGTGCAAAAGAACTATAAAGACCAATAGGTATCACTTTACAATAAGACCTCATTAGTTAACCTTAGTTAATGCATTAACATTCACAATGAGCAAAAGCTAATGTTAACTAATGAAGCCCTAATGTAAAGTGTGACCGAACAATAAAGAATCAAAACACTTTCAAACAATATCTAGGGCATGTTGTAGTCCAGATTAAAATGTAAAAAAAAGTTTGAAAATAAATAGCCTATTAAGTCTAAATATTTAAGTATTTGGCGCTGTGATGAACATTATTCATTATTATTATTATTATTATTATTTCTGCAGTTTAGCGTCATCTGCTGTCAGAGAGTGAAAGTGCGCTTTCATCCAGAGCGTCTCTCACATGTTCCGCCATGTGCTTCTCGTCCACGCGCTTGTTTACATCAGAGTGCGCATGCGTCTTTCACGCAGCATACAGCGGTGTTGTGCATTTTGACCAGTTTATGGGAAAAGTATTCTTAAAATGCATTCAAAATTCTGAATAATTTGTAATATATAATTATTCACGGTATTTAGAAGTGCCCACGATAACAATATCGTGCATATTCATTACCGTGATATATCGCATTACCGAATACCGGCACAAGTCTACATGTGCCTGTGTGTGTTTAGCACAAAGCCCTTTGAGATTTAAAACCCGCTCGCACCAAGAACAACTAAAAATTATAACATTGCTTATAAAAGTGACAGATGACAAAACTGCAGTGTGTGCTTAGAATAAACAGAACGTTATCATCTTTATACTAGGAATGCACCGATACCATTTTTCAGAACCGATCCGATACCAGCACTGTTATTTTGTTGTTTTTTATCAATGTAGAATGTCTATACCTCAGTGTGTTGTCGCTGTAGTTATTGTCGTATTTATTTTTATCATAGTTATTATTATACTTTGTAGTTATCGTTATAGTTGCCGTCATAGTTATCATTGTTATTGCTATAGTTTTTGCAATAGTTATCATCATAGTTGTTGTTATACTTAACGTCATAGTTGCTGTTATAGTTATTTTTACAGTTACAGTCATGGTTATCATTACAGTTGTGATGAGCGTTTAGTGCATGATGTTATTTGTATCGTAAACCTTCCTTTGATGTGAATGTAACAATTCTTCTGTGCTCAGGCGAGGAGCGCGAGAAAGCCAGCGACTCGGACAACTCTGAGAGCGAGTCTGAGCGTGAGGATGAGGAGCGTCCCGCGGATGAAGAGGAGGAGGAGGATGAGGAGAGCAGCAAGAGGCGTGAGAGGAAGAGCAGCGGCAGCGAGAGCGGCGAGGACCGGCAGGCGCGAGACGAGGAGGAGATCTTCGGCAGTGATGACGACAGTGAGGATGATGAGGGTGAGCGCGCGAGGAGCAACAGCAGCAGCGTCAAGCACAGCGGCAGCGAGAGAGCGTCTGACTCCAGCGACGCCAGCGACAGCGAATGACCAGCAGCTCGTGCTGTTTCCTGTTCCTGTTCGCTCCTCTGAACTCTGGTTTCATCAGTCTCATGTCCAGCTCTCTCTTAATCCCAATGAAATCACATGAGATCGACACAGACGTGTGAGTGCACTGCAAAAAAAGCTTATTTTACTTAGTATTTTTGTCTTGTTTCTAGTAAAATTATCTGAAAATTCTTAAATTACGATGCATTCACTAGATAAGCACAATGACGTAAGATATTTAGTCTTGTTTCCAGGGGAAAAAAATTTTAATTAAGTGCATTTTGTTTAAAATAAGTAGAATTATCTGCCATTGGGGTAAATAAAATAATCTTGTTTTCAAAATATTTTACTTTCCCCACTGACAGATAATTTTACTTGTTTTAAGCAAAATGCTTAAAGTGCTTATCATTTATGTGCTATTTATAAGCATTTATGTGCTTATAAATGCTTAATTTTATGAATTTTTAGATATTTTTACTAGAAACAACACAAAAATACTAAGTAAGATAAGCCTTTTTTGCTGTGTGTGTGTGCGTGCATGCGTGCGTGTGTGTGTGTGTTTCATTTCTCTGCTTTTTCATCATGGACCCAGCGAATCACTTATTAGTGAGCATCTTTTTTTGGTAGTTTTTCTCTGATTACAGTGTAAACATTGTAAATAAACAATGATTTAGTTTGTTTTCTAGAAGTGAATGTGATTCTCTAGAGCTGAACTGATGTCATGCACTAAAAATCACCAAACGCAGATTGAGACGTGATTTATGTGATATTGATTCACTCGCACATGATTCACAAACCAGTTTCTCCAGACTCACAGGCACGATGTCTTACATAATGCATGAAATGAAGTAAGAATTATTATGGAATATCTAAAACAATAACTTCTCACTGAACAGAGATCAGTTCTGAGCGTAGCTTCTGAATGATGCTTAACGAAAAAATGACAATTTCTCCTTCAGCCATTCCTCGGTCTGGATTACGAACCTCAAAAATCTACAGAGAGAAAAGACTTATAGCTTTTATGAATCCGTGTCAACATCAATTCCATCAGAAATACTTCTGAACCTTCTGAAACAATTAGTAACATCTATAACACATCCGATGAACGCCCAACTAAAATGTTTCAGAAAGATGTACGAGTACTGTTTTTGTGTTAATGTTTAGGGTTAGGGTTAGGTATGTGCGCTAAGGTAAATCACACACTGCTGGGTAAATCTCCCATTATTCTATATTATCACCAAATCCTGGATTCGACTCAAAATGTGCTCAACCATTTGGTCGAGCAGGCCGTTAAAGGGTGTTCATTAAAAAAAAGGATCTTATTGAATCTAATTAAGGTCATTTGGGCAAAGATCCTACTCTATTAAATCCACAAGGGGTAAAACTGCTTTGAAACAATATGGCGAAAAACACTATAGAAACGAACTAAACTGAATTGAATTTGAACTGTGAATTAGAGTGAAACACTTTCTGCTGATTTGTCGTTGTTGTTTTTTTGTTTGTTTCTTTATTTTTTATTACTTATATGTTAATGCTTTGGCAACGTTGTGTTACGCAGTCATGCTAATAAAGCGTAATTGAGTTGAATTAGAGCGAGAGTATGGAAGCAGATTAGACTCAATAATTCACGCAAAAGACACGATGCACACATGCGTGAAACCCAGTTCACCTGCACGAAACCCTGTCGATCGACCAATCATAACCCGCTGTGGGCGTGCCTACCTGGACGTTACGTCATCAGCGCGAGACCACGGTTCAGCAGAGGTTTGTGCTTCTGATCGTTTCATTTCAGTTAACTAGCCTTGTAAAAGTGTATTGTTTTATCTTTGCATGCTTGCTTAAAACTTGAAGTAAAATCGGTCGTTTAGACACACTCGTTAATGTGACCAGCAGCTGCTGTTTAGTCCAGATTGTGTTATGATTTAATATTGATAGATTCTTATGTTTATTTAATAAATAATCATTATTCACGTGGATTAGTGATGGGCAAATGAAGCCTTGTGAAGCACTGAGGCTTTCCTCTGAAGGTTTCGGGAAAAGATTCGAGTGTGTCGAAAACAGCGCCATCTGGTGGTTAATAAAAGTGTTTTTGTAGAATTTCTGTCTCTGATAAATTAATTTACCCATTAAGCTGTGCAATTTAATACTACGAATATCAATGCGATGTAATAGAAGAATAACGTATACATATGAATTGCACATGACAAATATTTCATTTTCCTGAAATAATTTGTATTCTTCATATTACTTGTATGACTCGGTATCTAAAATGTAACTGAATAAGTCCGAATTAAAACTTATTCGTAAAGTAAGATCTGGGGCAAGTTCCAGCTCAAACCGGTGCACAGCGTTTTGCTACGGTTTCCGGGTTGAACGACATGTTTCCTGGAAACGGTGTGCAACGAGATACGTTTTCTCTTGTTTGGTGTTAGCTCGCACAATGTAATTAACACCAAAATAAATTCACAAGAGCAAGTATATTGTTTGCACATGTTTATTTACATTAAAGGCAAAATAACTGAAATAATAAGAGCACAAGTATAGATCTGGAACTTCTTTAAGTCTGTCTAAATATCATTTAGTAATTGCAATGTCTTCTGGTCCATATCCTTTCCTTAGGAAGGTGTGCTAGACACTGATTAATGCAACATAAAAATACTATACATATTTATATATTTTGCTATTGCGTTGTGGAGTGACACTTTATAGGCTAACGTTACCTGGGGCAAGTTCAAGCTCAAACCGGTGTGCACCGTTTTGCTACGGTTTCCGGGTTGAACGACATGTTTCCTGGAAACGGTGTGCAACGAGATACGTTTTCTCTTGTTTGGTGTTAGCTCGCACAATGTAATTAACACCAAAATAAATTCACAAGAGCAAGTATATTGTTTGCACATGTTTGTTTACATTAAAGGCAAAATAACTGAAATAATAAGAGCACAAGTATAGATCTGGAACTTCTTTAAGTCTGTCTAAATATCATTTAGTAATTGCAATGTCTTCTGGTCCATATCCTTTCCTTAAAGGTGTGCTAAATACTGATTAATGTAACATAAAAATACAATACATATTTATATATTTTGCTATTGCATTGTGGAGTGACACTTCTCTGGCCTTCGGATGGAGATTTACTACTGATCACAGAACCGTGCTTCACTGAAAGATACGCATGACAATCAGCTTCTGTCGAATCGCGATCTCGATTCCATTTCGATTTATCGTGCAGCCCTAATTCACAGTCCGTGATAAACGCGTGAATTTTAAATATTCAATATTTTTGTACACAGTTGTACATCTGTGAATTGTGTTTTGCATTTGTGAAACGTATTTTATGAATGTATATTCTTATTTTGTGCATGTGAATTGGGATACGCATGTGTGCATCGTGTCTTTTGCGTGAATTATTATTGAGTCTAATCTGTTTCCATATGAGAGAGACTGAGTGAGTGAGTGAGAGCGAGGAACACAGAGAGAGAGAGAGAGAGAGAGAGAGAGAGAGAGAGAGAGAGAGAGAGACGCTGTCTGTCGGTAACGTTAGAGCAGCTCCGGTGATCCGGTGATCTTCAGGACCGTCTGTGTGTTTCCACGCTGTTCTCACGCGTGTCGCTCAGTAAGTGTGTGTGTGTGTGTGTTAGCTCTGGTTTTGTGCTTCAGTGTGTGTGTGTTAGCTCTGGTTTTGTGCTTCAGTGTGTGTGTGTTAGCTCTGGGTTTGTGCTTCAGTGTGTGTGTGTGTGTGTTGGCGATGCTTCCCATCATGAACTGTGGGTTATTGAGTGTACTGATGAATCAGGTGTGTTGTTATTGTTATACGGTGTGTGTGTGAGTGAGAGAGAGAGAGAGAGAGAGAGAGAGAGAGAGAGTGTGTGTGTGTGTTTATGTTGCGTTCAGTCAGATTGCTGTTAGCATTAGCTTTAGCATCAGGCCTGTTAGCCGCGCTTCAGTGTTCAGCGTTTATTTCATTTCTGCACTAATTACGATTAATAAACATTAAATCATAATTTAATCATCCTCATCACTATCTGCGTGTGTGTTTATAGCGTATGGCTTTAATAGTGATGTGTGTGTGTGTGTGTTAAAGCTAACAGCGGCTATCGATACACCGCCGCCTCACACCGATGTATTTCACATTTACAGTTAATTTCATATTTAATCGACTTAACCCTCCGATTCTATGATTCTACGCTCATCTGACTGATTTTCTCCGTCTGACTGCATTTACTGCTCTTCTGACTGGTTTTACCCTGACTGAATGTACCCATTTTCATTTCTTTCTCGTTTACCCTTATTTTACACCTCATCTGAATGATTTTACACCATCTGACTGAATGTACATCTCATCTGACTGTATTTTACCCTCGTCTGACTGTTTATTTCATGTCAGTTTACCCTGATTTTACACCGTCTGTCTGAAGGTACCCCTCTTCTGACTGCATGTAGTCATCTCTTACTAACTTGCCCTGGTTTGTGAGTGGTGTGTGATGGATGTAATCCGCTCAGAGTTGCTGTGGTCTGCAGGACGGTGGGAATCTGATTATGTGCAGCTCTGTGATACTCTGAGACAGAAAGAGGAATGAATGAGTGTTTGTGTGCTTTGTTTAACACGCGTGTGCTCTGTGTGCAGCTGTGCGCGTGAAGATGCTCTAGTCACGTCTGCGTTTGCATCTACCTTTGACCCCTGAACCCGAACACTGACCCGTGCCCGGCTGGCGTCCACCGGGCTCCAGAACCATGTGAGGGCTTGTCAGTGCCTCTCTGAGTGGACTGGAGCACCGCCTGTAACCCCGCCCCAGTTTATACAAGCCCCACCCTCCCTCTAGCTCCGCCCCCGCCCCTGAAGAAACTGGCCATGATGTTCCGGGACCAAGTGGGGATTCTGACGGACTGGTTTAAGGGCTGGAACGAGTGTGAGCAGACGGTGGCGCTGCTGTCGCTGCTGAAGCGTGTCTCTCGGACGCAGGCCCGGTTCCTGCACATCTGTCTGGACCACTGGCTGGCCGACTGCACCGAGATACACATACTGGAGGCAGAAGCCAACAATGCAGGTAACACCAGCAGCGTCCGCTCTGACATGCACGAGCACTGGTGTGTTATTTTTAAAGGGCTAGTTCATCCATAAATACAGTTTCTGTCATCATTATTGTTCCGTTCGGTGAAAGCAGGCAGTGACCAGGGTCTGTCAAACTCCACAAATGGCATAAAAATATACTATATAAAATAACTCTACAAGTCACTGTCTGTACAGTACAGCTGCACGACAAAAAATATTAGACAACTAAACAAAATCTCATGGAATTTATGAATGGAATGATTCAATGACTCACTCAAGATTCACTGTTTCATTACTGGATGAATCAGTGTTTCTGAATGAATCTCTTGAATGAATGATTCAAAGACATACATTTTCATTTCAGCTAAACAAAAGATGCGCACACAGGAATTGATAGGTGGGATTTAAATTTAAATTTTACAACAAATATCCGATTCTGGAATTGGAATTGATTTTCGGTCCCCAAACGCTAGTGAAATTTCCCTTTAAAAGGGTTCAAGTTTAAATCAAACAGAACTTTGTAACATCTGCACATCACTTATTATCAGTGTTGGGAAGGTTACTTTGGAAATGTAATAAGTAGTGTAACTATTTCAGTTACTTTATTAATGTAACTGATTGCATTTGATTACTTTTTGGTTACTTTTCTAAACTGTTAATCGTTTTCAAACATGTAAAGCAGGCAGGGTTCACCTTACAGTAGAACTCAACACTGATTACTATCACTTTCGAAATCCTTTATCCCTTGAATTAAGATTATAATAATATAATTTTAACGCACAGCCGCCACAAAATCAGACTTGAGATCATTCTGAGGTTAAACACTGATTTAAAACCATAAGATATAGTTTAGTAGCTATGATGCTGATTTGAAATCGAATCTGAACTTGTCAAATAGGACACTGCACACAGCCGTATTGTGCCATCGGCCCATTTCTTCAACAGAGGATGCATTAAATTGCACATTAGTCCTTGATATGATCTATTTACCACATTTTGAGCAAATAGATCTCTATTAATTCATGTGCATCCATGCTCTTATTTTCTACATAGTAAGATGGATGGCACAACAGAAATAGGTTATAGTATATGAGTCAAAGACGTTAAGATGTCCGCATCAAAAGAAATTTACAAAAGTGATTTTATGTCCATTAGAAAGCACATTAAATGTAAGTAAAGTGTCTGCTTTTAAGGTTTCAAATAAGTTTTTGGAGAATAAAATGTCAAAATTTGGTTGAAATAATGTTACATTGTCATTCAGTGTAACAACATTTATGTAAAAATTCAAACATGCTTATTCTGACGTGCACGTATTAAAATATATAAAAGAATAAGGGAACATATTAAATTTTATTGTGTTTTAAATGAGTAAAAATTATTACTGACAAATGGGCCAAACCTAGGATAGAGGCACATTTAAAAAAAAAAAAAAGTAAAATAACAACTAATTAGTATTTGGGGTGAAAGTAATTAGTCTTTTAATGTGTCATAAATTGATTTTTGTTGTAAATACGCCTGTCAAGATTGTTACACTGAATGACATTTTAGTGGCTCTCTTCTGTAAATCAGGGGAAAATGTATGATGTTTATTTTTTTGCTCAGAAAAACAAAAATGCAATTACATTAAACAGAAAACTTTTTTTAATTACATTTTTTTTTTTTTTTTGGAAAAACAACAATTTAAAGCAGCATTGTTTTCATGCTTAAACCCTTTTTCGTCTTTGACCCATATATATAAAACTAGAAATTGTAATACGTGAGCACGCAAACAAAATTCCCAAACGCATGTGAATAGTTTCCGTGTGCATGCAAAAGTCTGTGTGTTTATTTATTTTTATTTTTTAGGGGCTCTGTATGTTGTCACTTCGAGAAAATCAATGAATAAACACAGAGGACTTGTACCAAAATATAAAGCTTCAATGAATCAAACATGTTAAATATGGTCTGAAAATCTACTGAGAAGTTTGGAAATCTGATTCTGGAATTTTCAGATGGAAAACTTTTCATAAGTAACTCTAATTCCACATTTTTTTCTCAGTGACTGATTACAATTGCATTTATTTTGTAATTACATAATGTATTTACATCTCGTTCTGGTCTCTCTGCAGCCGTGGTCAGTCAGTGGCAGCAGGAGCCGAAGGAGAAGGCCGTGTCGCTCCTGCTCTCCCATCTGCCCCTGCTGCAGCCACGCAACAGCGAAGCCAAGTGTGAATACATGAAGCTGCTGCAGAAGGTCCTGAGCCACACCATCGAGAGCAGCCTGTTCGTGGAGGAGAGCCGCCAGCTGCTGTCCTACGCACTCATCCATCCCGCCACCACCCTCGACGACCGCAACTCTCTAGCCCTGTGGCTCAGTCACCTGGAGGAGCACCTGTCCTCGCGGCCGGCCCCGCTCCATCATGCCCGGCAGGGCTCCGACGAGTGGGCCCTGGAGCCGGCGTACGGACAGAACGGACACGTGGCGTTCCCTGGACCGGGCGGAGTGACCTCACCTGTCAGCAGCAGCACAGGTAACCAGCGGCAAGCGTCCGCAGTGACAGATCCTTCCATGTGTGTACGGAACGCATTTGTTACCATTGCAACACTTTTGGCGTCTTGCGCGAGTGAAGAATTTCTAGGCCATTTTTTGGCCAAAGACTCTATTTTAACTGAACTACCGCTGATAGACGTGCTGTCTGCTTTAGAGAGCGCTGTCTCGCGGTGTTGCCATGTCCTCATATTTACAAGCGCTTTTAGGCACGTTGTTTGTTCTTCGCTTATAAAGATAGACACTTTCATATGGAGCGGATATAGGATGTTTTTTGGTGTTATGAAACATAAAGCATTTGGGTGTTTTTTTGTGCTTGTCCTTGTTTGTTGTTTTTTTTCTCTATGAATATCTGGCAACACAATCTTTCCATTGATGTATGGTTTGTTAGGATAGGACAATATTTGGCTGAGATACAACTATTTGAAAATCTGGAATCTGAGGGTGCACAAAACTCCTTAAGGGCTTAAGACTCCTAAATGGATATTTTACCACTGTTTTCTGTTACAAATGATGTAGGAACAGTAATAGATTAATTTATGACAAGAGTGCTCCTCAAAAATCTTCATCATAACAGGAGTTCTGACCTTTGCCTTTTTCACTATCACACTTTAGAAATCATCATAAATTATATATAAATTGAAAGCTTAAAATCTCAAAATTCATCTTGATCAGACATTGCATTACCATGGAAATGGTTCATCAAATTATGTTACAAAATATATTCGTTCATGAATTATAACAATTTAAGTTTGGGTGGTGCACTTTCACGTCTATGCTCAAAAATGGGAGTCACCGTTAAAGGGTTAAAAAACATTCTCACAATTTTGACTTTTTCAGAATTGAGAGAAACAAACTAGTAATTCTGAGGAAAAAAGTCTGAATTCTGAGATATAAACTCAAAATTGTGCGAGATTAATTTGCAATTGCAAGGTTAATTAATTAATGTGAATTAATTTCTAATTCTGAGAAGAAAAGTCAGAATTATAAGATGTACAGTCGCAATTTCGATAAAACAACTAGTTTTTACCATGGAATAAAAACAAATTAAGATGGTAATTGCAACTTTTTACCTCTCAATAAAAAGTAGTTTTTGTTTAATCTCAGAATGGCAAAATAAATTCTGAGGAAAGAAGTCAGAATGGTGAGATATAAACTTACAAATATTTTTTATTTTATTTTTTTACAAATGTAATCTTGCTTGTTCTACAGCTGGACATATTTAAACCTTGTTCATCATTTTTAACACATTTAATTATAATTTTCTCCGTTTCTGAATGCAGCAACTGATGCACTGCGAATGCGCTTTAGTTTATACAGAATAGAGGTAATGCACATCTAAACATGCATATTTATCATGCATGTAAACGAAGCCTTCAGAAATCTGATTGATTCATTGGATTGGTGAAAATGTAAACAAACTCAAAAGGACCAAAATGCACATGGCCATGATCTGAAGAACACAGAGAGCAGGAACAGTGTTTAGTTTGGATGTAATATCTGTAATAATCGCTCCGCAGGACTGGCTGGTCAGGTGCAGCCGAGCTCAATGAAGCCCTCCATGTCTCTCACACCCGCCATTCAGCCGGCCTGCAGCTCTGATTGGCTGAGCCAGGAGGAGGGGGGTGTGTCCGGAGTAGAACACGCCCCTCTGTCGCCGCAGAGCAGTGTGGCTTCATCAGGCAGCGAACAGACGGAGGAGCAGAGCAACACACGCAACACTTTCCAGGAGGACGGCAGCGGGATGAGAGG